>NW_009648876.1:9090963-9125149 GCF_000708025.1 Charadrius vociferus | reverse complement strand
AACTCTGCAAAGCCAATAAAAACCTCTCTTGATTATAATTTAGATAAGAGCCACTGGATTGAATAATAATGTCTGAAACTCCCCTGGCTGTTTCACCTTGAGACGTCCATCACTGGGTTAAACATGATGCTAATTGCATTTGGATTGATTAATTTCTCTCACTCCTGTCTATTCGAATAATGCTTAACAAAATAATCACAGCACCCAGAGCCAAATCTTCTCCGTCAAAGGAATGAAGCCATCAGAACCAGCAGAGATGAAAGAAATGAAGATGACCCGTAATTACTGCTACGGTGATATCATTACCATATTATAGAAAATGAGTGTACGTGGGGGGAGCGGGGGCTGCGATTATTATTTATTTTTTAATGGAACCTCACATCCCAAGAATACAGATCTGACACAGTGGAGCATACAGAAATACAGAACTAAAAAATTATTGTGCATTAAATCGCAAAACACAGTGAACACTGGGACTCTAGATGCATCGAGTATCTTGTACTGTGAACTGCTGTTTATTCACTTGACTATTTTTTCATTGCAATAGTACTTTGTATATGACTAGTATAGAGAATTAAGATACCTACCTCCCCCAAAAGATCCTCAAGTATATGCAACAGAACTCACCCATAACCTTGATGCTAAAGCCATTCTCCCTTAATACAATTATAAGTCATCTTCCCTTGAACATTGGCGTTCAGATTTTTAAACCACAAGACTTAACTTGATGCTCAAAGAAAAGCTAGCACACAAGAAATTTTTATTCTTAAATGCTGATTCCTATCTGAAGGCAGTTATAAATTCTATCACCAGCTGCAGTAGATCACTTTCAACCATTTATTGCACTGGTTCTTTAAAGATAGCAAATGTATCAAGTCTGGAAGAATTTAAACTAGGATTTAAAAAAAAAAAAAAAACCAAACAAGACAACAACAACCAAAAAAACAACGAGAACCACAACCCTAACATCCAAAAGGAAGGCCTTCTGCTCCCTTTATTCTCCAAAATACACTCCCAAAGCCCCTCTCATTTGAGAAACAAATAGCTTGGCAATTGTATAAGATCTTGAGACACCTGTGCACTGCAATTCTAATTGTGGTTTATACAGTTCACTTCTCTCAGCGCTGCTTATGTCTGCCCCCTAGTCTCAGACCGAAGACAAAAAAACCACACACAACTAGCAGCTTAAAATATTTATTCTGGAGTAAAGCCAAGGTCAAATACACAGAAAAATTTAACACGGCAAAAATGTCAAGACCTAAGACCAGACGCTGACTCATGAAGCTAATTAAACACAGAAAAATGATGTTCAAGGATTTTGTAAGGCTTAGAGAAATAAATTAAAGTTATGCTTCTAGTATTAAAAGCAGCATGAAAGGCAATTTTATATCAAAGCTAAGGATACTTTCAAATATACCTGAAAGGGACTTCACTAGCATAAGTTATCACTGGAACAGCTACAGGTTGGGAGGACTTTGACAACCAAGTCCCATAGATGTTGGAGGCAATTAGTGGGATAGAAATGTGGCATATTTTAACAAGAAGCACTCTAAAGGGTTTTTTTTCTACCCGTTTGTACCAAAAGGAAAATAATTTCTTCCTGGCCTCTCAACCCCTGCAGAGCACCAAGAGTTCCTGATGATTTAAGTTTTCTCACCGCAGTATCTCAAAGAGGAATCTTTTTTATCAAGCAACATGGACGAGTGAGATCAAAACTCTCGAGCATAAAACACATGAAGAAACTAGGCGGAGAGGTCTGCGCTGAATATACACACCCCGCTGGGTATGAGAGGTTTCGAGGTGAACAGACCCTTCTCAGAAGGCACACAGGCAGAAGTGCTGCCCAGGCTCACACAAAACAGTCCACTATGATATGGTGCCCCAGTCTATGCTGGGGAGCCAGTATTTACGGGTTGGGAGCAAAGCAGGTGGACCTTGAAAGTAACAATTTTTTCAAGTCTTATCGGTGGCTGGGGCACACAGGCCATGGCAAAATCTGAGGCCAGGAGCCAATAGGAACAAAGGGATTAAGAGTTATTAGGAGTAGAGAGAATTACATATTTACAGTACAGTTACTGAAAAATAATCGTGTAATGATTATGTAAGTCCCTATACTCCTTTTGGCTAATAATGTTGGGATACAAGCTGTATGGTTATGCAAGCCAGGGCACACAAATCCAATCAGAAGACATGAAGGCGTGCTTGCAGGGAGGCTTGCAGCTCTGGCTCAAGAACGGTACGGCTTCCTTGACCTCCAAAAGGCAGAAACAAGCCCCTGTCAGCAGGTTAGCTAATGGCATCAGCTGTCAAGCAGAAGTGATTTTTTAAATTTAACTTCTGTCAATAAGCTTCATGGGAAGAGACATCTGGATGAAAGAAGCTCATAGTAAGGCAGTCTGTATGTATTTGTCCAGAGGTCGGTCTTTAAAAAGCAGACTAAATTTTTTAGAGTGTTTTCTAATCCCAAGATTCCTCATTGAAACATTTTTCCATGTAGATGACTGCAGCCCTTGAAGTGACAACAAATTATCAATACTGAAGATCTCTATGGAAAGAAGATTCATGCTTTTTATGGTTGAATGATATTATTTCATTTACACATGAAGTAAACCAAGATTCCTTTTGCCATGAGTACGATAGAACACATGAAATTACATAGAGGACTTCTATAATTTCAAAAAATCCAAGTAAAAAGTCTGTATGAGCAAATACAAGTAAATGATTGAAATCTCAGTGCTCCAAGGTCAAAGTCTCAGCCTCATTTAAAACAGAATTATAGAAGAACAGCAATATACACTTTGTGGGCTGCAGAAGAAAACCTTCCTAATTGCCTCCATCATTTTATTCTTTCCTCCACATAAATCAAAGGTACTTTCTTTAGTGACTACCCTCATCCCTATCCTCATCCTTCCAAGTATATTCACTGCTTGCTTTAGGCCAGCTTTTTCAATTATACTACTGACTAGTTTCATGCACTTTGCCCACCACAATCTTCTTCTGGCAACAATATCCTGAACTGAGGAATATGTGAAAGTCCAGAAGAGGTTCAGGGAATTCAAAACCACCTTTAGCAATTCCAAGTGGCCACAAGACATCTGAGGAAAGGCACTGATTTAGAAATGTTACCATTTTTACAGCATCCAAATGCTATTAGAGTCAAGTTCAAATTAATAGAGAAAAAAATGTCTATCTGGAAGAGTTAAAAATCATGGGAAAATTGTTGTTACTCAGAGAAACTATCACTAATTTTAGTCTGACCTACTTGTTAACAAAATTTTGTTAACAAGCCTTGTTTTGTTAACAAGCCTTCCTGTGCAAAGCCCAGTTGTAAAAGCAGATGTAAAAAAAAAATAAACCCTCCCAGGCCCATGAAGAAACATGAGTACATTTTTCATAAACACCCTCACACTTCTAGTACCCACGGGTTTTGAAGAAAAGCTTAAAGACATGATTCAAATACAAAAAATGCAGAAGTATTGGAGTCTGCAGGTATCTCCTGAGAGTAATGGCTGGAAGAAAATCCAGTTTCTTGAAACCCAGAAATAAAGCATACTAGTTCACTATCTTTCCTAAAAAAATAAGCCAAAGCAAACAAAACCCCATTATTTTTTGCTCCAGAAGGTCTACTGAGAGCAGCCCAGTAAACTCTGGTACTCTTTTGCTTCCAAAAATCTCTTCATGTTTATTCTCAGCCCATGCATACCACTGGTCTGAGGCCATGTCTACCATTATTTCTTCTCTTACGAAAGCTGAATACCATGCCACAGCTATCTTTTAATGACTAGACTAATGTTCATCCATTACTGCAAACCAAGAACAGAGGTACTGCAGTAAAGCAGAAAGCAAACCTACAAGTCAGCTCAGAAAGTGGTGATGGCCATGAGGAGTCTCCATAGATTTAGTAACTAGTGAGATTGCTCTGAGGATTGAGAGTCATTGAAGAAACTTTGGAAGCCAGGAGAACTCAGAAAACTCCATGATCCAGTGACAATGGGACTATCAGACATCTTTGGAGGTAGAAAGGCACAGCAGAGTAGAAGAGGTATAAGTAAAAAGAGAATATAAGGAAAAAGTGACAAGTGAAGAAAATTTAATCTATGAGAACAGATCAAATGACAAGGTATACAGTACAGTATCATATGAGGAAAATTGTACAGAACCAGAGAATCATTCAGATTTGAAAGGACCTTGGAAGGTCTCCAGTCAACCTTCTGTTCAGAACAGTCTGCTCAGGTCTTTAGCCAGTCAACTCTTTAAACACACATGGATAGACACTGCACAACCTCTCTTGGCAATCTTTCAAACACTTGACTGTTCCACGCTGAAAAAGTTTTGTCTTGAAGCCAGGCAGAAACCTTCTCGCTTCAGTTTGAGTGTTGTCTCTTGTCCTCCCACCATGCAAGCACTGTGCAGAGCCTGACTCCATCTTCTCAATAACCTCCTCATAGGTACTAGCAGGCAGCTATCAGGTCCCTGTGAAGTCACCTTTTCTCCATGCTGAATAAGCCCCATTCCCTCAGCCTCTGTTCACTGGGCAAGTGCTCCAGCCCCCTGATCATACTGGTGGCCCTCTGCTGAATTCACTCCAATTTACTAATGTCTTCCTCGTGCTCAGGCATGGAGGACACCACTGGATATGGCATTGCACGTGCAGTCTAGTGACTGCTGAGTAGAAGTGAACAATCACCTCCCTTGATCTACTGGTCACGCTTCTATCAACAGATATATATGTGATCCTACGTTCCTTTCCCAAATATTACCTACGTGCCGTATTCCTGTTTAACACTGCTTCCTAGCCTCTAACTCTCCACCCAGCCACTGCTTTGCTTACTGTTCCAGGAAACCTGAGCACCATAGTCAAGTGTCAGTGGACTTCATGGCCTGAGACAGGGGAGGAACTGTTTTCTCCTCCAAGATTTAAAAGTATACATTAGTAAACAGAAATTGTAAGCATAAATTGTAAGCATTTTTTTTTTAATTAATATGCTCTCTATATTCAAGTAAGTCAGATACTAGGCGTGAAAATCTTGAGGCAACCCAGAGAACTATCTGTTGAAAACCTAATGACAGCTTGGCCAGCTACCCAGAAACATCTATCACCCAGCCCTTTTCTGTTGGGATTTGTGTTGAATGACGTCTTCTGCAGGTTAACAATTAGTTTTTAGCATAAGAGTCCTGTGTCATCATCGTCTCCCAGGAGAGAAAAACAGGCTGAGTGATTTTTAGATTATATGCTCTGATAAGACACAGGCTCCTGACTCCCTGTATGCTTGTGCCACGCAGGCCACCTGCTCTACGGAGCTGCCACCGGGGACACCGTAAAAAGGTTTAATAATAATGTTCTCTCTAGAGATGTAACTCAGAGCATGCTCTGAATTTACATTCAATATCACTGACTAAAATCTTGTCTATAAAAGCCTATCAATAGATAGGATCTAAGACTAGTCGCTAAAAAAAGAGTAACAGTCTATTGTAGAAATGTTATTTCCTATTAAACCAGAATCTGTCAGGTCTGTGACCACAAAAGCTGTAAGCAAATACAGGAATTGATAGAACAGGGCAGATCAGTGATCTACCCAGTCAGGTATCCTGTCTGACTGCACCCAATATCAGAAATATCGGGGGGGGGGGAAGCAAGGAGCCCCATTATGAAGACATATGAAATAATAGCCTCTGAAAGATTTCTCCTCTTCCTAAGTGCTTGTTTTATATCCTGAAGCAGTTGATATTTCCCACTTCATTTTATATTTTATTCTGCTATAACTAGAAATGTTCTCATCATCCATTTAATTGCCTGATTCCTTTTCAACGGCTGCTAAGTACTTGGTCTAAAAAAAAAAAAAAATCCCAGTGTGGCAGAAAGTTCCACATCAAATTATTCATTGTGTAAAAAGCATTCCTTTTTTCTACTTTTAATCTGACTTCCATTACTTTTTTTCTGAATTCCCCCCCCTCTCATTCTTTTCAGGGTTGGGAGTCAATAGGAATTTTCAATTTATCTTCTCAATTGTAAAGATGTAAAATAACTGCGCTACCTTTCAAAATCAGAGATCCACTTTTTTCCACATTCTCATGAAGAAATCTCTTGATTTATAAGCAGCTCTCTAGAAGTGAATGGTGTATTTCACAGTACCTCAAAATTATTCCTACCAAAAGACTGCCTGAAGTGACAGAGTATCAGTATCTGAAGTTACACAAGAGAGAATGAGACTTACTTCCTTTCTGTGAAAAGATTATGAAACTTTATGCAGAAATATGGGTTGTAAAGTACAAACAATTACTGAAGTCAAGCAGAAGAGGTGGGAAACAGCACAATAGTTTGCTGTGTCTTGGAGCTTCACTCAAGCCTGAAGACATAGAGGGGCAGATCAATCCGCTCTGCTTCTCCATGCTGGGAACTGTGCTGCTTCCACCTGGCTGTTCTGGACCACCCCAGGAGCTCAGGAAGCTTGTGGGGTACACACAAAACATGGTTAAATGCTGCCACATTCACCAACTGCACACAAGCTCCAATTACTTTGTGTAACTAAATTCTCTGGCAAGTTCAGGTAGATTTGTCATGAAAATTCTGCCTAACAGCAAGTTTTCAGTTCAGAAATATCAGAATATCAGAAATAACCTATAAAAAAAGTTCAGAATATCAGAAATAACCTATTAAAAAACTCAACATACAGAATATCAGAACAACTTAGCATAACTATTCTTATTAGTCCAAGTATGAAAAGCCATCAAGTGAAGTTGGTGCATGTACAGATCCTTGTGTCACTGTCTTCTATCCAACTCAACTTACGCCAATTATTTTGAAACCTACTCTTTACAAACCTAAATGACAAACCTTTGTTATGGGAAAAACATCAGTGTAGTTTAACTAAAACTTTATGATTACAAATGTACACAAAGATCACACTTAATTTGTTAACTTTCTCAGACTTACCCAACCAGAAGTAACAGCAAATTACAATTACTTTACACCTTCTTAAAAAAAAAAGATTTTACTGTTTACATACATGATATAAAACATTTAAAGATATTATGGCCCTTCAAGCAGCCTGCAATTTATACAGAAAGTGAAGGTCCAGAGAAAAAAATTTACTCAACTCTCACCCATCTATTTTATAATAGAAGAAAAAGCAAGGCTGTGACTACTTGTTGCCATGTTTGAACTTCAAGTATGTCCTCTTCTGTTTCTGATAATAGTTCTGAACAATAGTTCTACAGCAAAGCATGCAGCATGGGCACCAAACAGGAGGAGCTGGAAGCCACCATGCTGCTAGAAAGCTATGACCTAGTTGCCATTACTGAAATTTGATGGGACAAATCCCATGACTGGAGTGCAGCTATCCATGTTTACAGGCTGTTCAGAAGCGACAGGAGAGGAATGAGGAGTGGAGGGGATGCCCTCTACATCAAGAAGTAGACAGAGTATGAAGAGCTGTCTCTGAACAATAGCCACGAGCACGTTGAAAGCTTACTGGTAAAAATTAGAGACCGAGGCAACAAAAGGAGCCTTGTGGTTGGTGTCTACTACAGGCTGAGCAATCAAGGGTAGCCTATCGACGAAGCGTTTTTACTCCAGCTACAGGTGGCGTAGCACTTGCAGGCTCCCATCCTGCTGGGGGACTTCAACCACCCCGACATCTGCTGGAAAAGTAGCACAGCGACCTGTAGGCAATCCAGGAGACTCCTGGAATGCATTGAGGATAACTTCTTAAGCCAGGTAATAGACAGCCCCACCAGAAGGAACACTATACCAGGATCTGTTGGTCACCAATGCAAGTGAGCTAATTGGTGACGTCAAGATTGGAGGCAGCCTGGGCTGCAGTGATCATGCACTAGTGGAGATGGCAGTCCTGAGAGATATCAGTCAAGCAAAGAGTGAAGTCAGGACCCTGAATTTTAGGAAAGCAAAATTCCAGCTCTTCAAGGAATTAGTCAATACGAACCCCTGGGAACTACCCACAGGGGCAAGGGAGCAGAGCAGAGCTGGCAGATCTTTAAGGACACTTTCCACAGAGCACAAGAGCTCTTGCTCCCCAGGTGTAAGAAACCAGGAAAGGAAGGCAAGAGACCAGCATGGCTGAGTTGAGACCTGCTGGTCAAACTATAGGGCAAGAAGGAAATGCACAGGCAGTGGAAGCGGGGACAGGTATCCTGGGAGGAGTATAGGGATGCTGCCTGGTTGTGTAGGGATGGGGTGAGGAAGGCCAAGGCACAGCTGGAGCTGAACTTGGCAAATGACACAAAGAACAACAGGAATGGCACCTACAGGTATGACAGCCAGAAAAGGAAGGTGAAAGAAAGCGTGCCCCCCTGATAAGCAAGAGTGGCAAACTGGTAACAACGGACAAGAAGGCTGAAGTACTCAACAATATTTTTGCTTCAGTCTTCACCAGTAACCTCTCTTCCCACACCTCTTGAGTGGATGGGCTACCAGACAGGGACTGGGGGAGCAAATCCCTCCCACTGTAAGAGAAGATCAGGTTCATGACCACCTGAGGAACCTGAACATATAGAAGTCTATAGCAGCTGACGAGATGCCTCCCAGAGTCCTGAGGGAATTGGCTGGTGGAGTTGGCAAGCCATTCTCCATGGTATTTGAAAAGTCATAGCAGTCAGGTGAAGTCCCCAGTGACTGGGAAAAGGGAAATATCGCACCCATCTTTAACAAGGATGAAAAAGACGACCCTGGGAACTACCAACCTGTCAGCCTCACCTCTGTGCCTGGGAAAATCACAGAACAGATCCTTCTTGAAGCTATGCTAAGGCGCATGAAGGACAAGGAGGTGATCCAACACAGCCGGAATAGCTTCACCAAGGGCAAGTCCTGCCTGACCAACCTAGTGGCCTTCTATGGTGGAGTGACTACATCAGTGGACAAGGGAAGAGCTACAGATGTCTATCTGGACTTCTGTAAGGCCTTTGACACAGTCCCCCACAACATTCTTCAATCTAAATTGGAGAGAGATGGATTTGACAGGTGGACTGTTTTGTGGATGAGGAATTGGTTGGACGGTCACATCCAGTGGGTAGTGGTCAGCGGCTCAATATCAACATGGAGATTGGCAACAAGTGGTGTCCCTCAGGCATCCATACTGGGACCAGTACTGTTTAATAGCTTCATCAATGACACTGACAGTGGGATCAAGTGCACCCTCAGCAAGTTGACAGGCAACACCAAGCTGAGTGGTGCAGTTGACACGCCTGAGGGATGGGATGCCACCCCGAGCTACCCGGACAAGCTCGAGAAGTGGGCCCACGTGAACCTCATGGGGTTCAACAAGGCTAAAGGCAAGGTCCTGCACATGGACTGGGGCAACCCCTGGTATCAGTACAGGCTGGGGGATGAAAGGATTGAGAGCAGCCCTGCCAAGAAGGACTTGGGGGTACTGGAGGATGAAAAGCTGGACATCAGCCAACAATGTGCGCTCACACCCCAGAAAGCCAACTGTATCCTGGGCTGCATCAAAAGAAGTGTGGCCAGCAGGTTGAGGGAGATGATTCTGCCCCTCTACTCCGCTCTGGCGAGACTGCATCCAGCTCTGGAGCACACTGCATCCAGCACAGGAAAAACATGGACCTGTTGGAGTAGATCCAGAGGAAGGCCACAAAAATGATCAGAGGGATGGAACACTTCTCCTATGAGGACAGGCTGAGAGAGTTGGGGTTGCTCAGCCTGGACAAGAGAAGGCTCCAGAAGACCTTATTGCAGCCTTTCAGTACGTAAAGAGGGCTTATAAGAAAGATGGGTACAAACTTTTTAGTAGGACCTGTTGTGATAAGACAAGGGGTAATAGCTTTAAACGAAAGGAGGGTAGATTTAGACTAGATGTAAGGAAGAAATTTTTTTACAATGAGGGTGGTGAAACACTGGAACAGGTTGCCCATAAAGGTGGTAGATGTGCCATCCCTGGAAACATTCAAGGTCAGGTTGGACAGGGCTCTGAGCAACCTGATATAGTTGAAGATGTCCCTGCTCATGGCAAGGGCTTTGGACTAGATAACGTTTAAAGGTCCTTTCCACCGCAAACTACTGTATAATTCTATGGTATTATTTTGGTGTCAGAAAGCATTGTCTCAAATACAAGATTTGTGTTACTCATAGGTAAAGCTTTCTTTGATAGATACAACTGTTGAGTTAGAATGACAGCATGCCCCAGCAGACAGCACGTCAGCCTGCAAATAGAAACCTGATTTCTATTGCTCATGCACTCACTCCTGATACGTGACTTCTCCACCCATCCCTCAGGTTCCCCCATCTATGAATTGGTATATATCTTCTGCCCGATGCAACAGGCACTGCAGATGCATCTGCCCGCTGACCACCACACTTTCCCAGGTGCCATTGCAGAACAGGTACAGTGCTCTGCAATGAGAACTGGACAACGGTGAGGATGATAAACCCCCCAGCTTGGAGGTGTCATTAAGGCCTAGTCAGACCACCCCCCAAATCAAAACCTCCACAGTCAAAAAACAAAAGATGGGTCATTGTCATAGGTAACTGACTTCTGAAGGGAACAGAAGGCCTGATCTGTGACCGGACCCGCTATATAGGGAAGTTTGCTGCCTCCCTGGGGCCCGGGTTAACAATGTTAAGAAGCAGCTTCCTACCCTGGTATGGCAATCAGATTATTATCCCCTTGTAGTTTTTCAGGTAGGCAGCGACGACATAGTGAGAAGACGTCCAAGGGCAATGAAGAAAGATTTCAGGGCCTTGCGATGACTGGTTAGGGTGTTGGGAGCACAAGTCTTGTTCTCCTCTATCCCTCCAGTTGTGGGGAATAATGAGGGGGTTAACAGGAAGAGCCAGTGGGTCAATGACTGGCTCTGCACCTGGTGCTACCGGCAGGGTTTTGGGTTCTTTGATCACAGCCTGATTTACACATCACCAGGCCTGCTGGTAGCAGATGGGAAAAGCCTGTCTCGCAGGGGGAAAAGGGTGCTGGTGTAGAGTTAGTAGGGTTCATTGAGAGAGCTTTAAACTAGATTCGAAGGGGATGGCATGTAACTGGGCTCCCTAGAGAGGCACCCAGGTGTCGTAGCTCAGCACTTGTGGGGCAGCATGCTAGTATTTTTGAGAATCAGAAGGCCCACCACCCCTCTAGGGCAAAAACTACACACTCATTGGCCTCTCTGAAATGCCTGTACACTAATGCGTGCAGCATGGGGAACAAACAAGAGGAGTTAGAGATCTGCGTGCGGTCACGGGGCCATGATCTCATTGCAATTACTGAGACATGGTGGGATACCTCACACGACTGGAACACTGTCATGGAGGGCTATGTTCTCTTTAGGAAAGAGGCCAGTGAGGCGAGGTGGTGGAGTTGCTCTTTGTTTGAGAGAACAACTGGAATGTATCGAGCTCTCCCTGGGGGCGGATGAAGAGCGAGTTGAGAGCTTGTGGGTAAGGATCAAGGGGCAGGGTAACATGAGAGACACTGTTGTGGGTGTTTATTACAGGCCACCTGATCAGGAATGGGAAGTTGATGAGGCCATCTACAGACAGGTGAGAATCACATCACAATTGCAGGCCTTGGTTCTCATGGGGGAGTTCAACTACCCTGATATCTGCTGGGAAGGCCGCACGGCTACGCACCTACAGTCCAGGCGGTTCCTCCAGTGCATTGATGATAACTTTTTGACTCAGGTGGTAGAGGAACCCACAAGAAGAGGACCTAGTACTGACGAACAAAGAGGGACTGGTGGAGGATGTTAAGGTTGGGGGCAGACTTGGCTGCAGCAATCATGAGAAGACAGAGTTCAGGATTAAGTCCAGTGTACACAAAATGACAAGTAGGATTGAAACCTTAAACTTCAGAAGGGCTAACTTTGATCTCTTCAAGGAATTGCTTGGAGAAATCCCATGGGTAAGAGCTCTAGAGAATAAGGGGGATCAAGACAGCTGGCTGATATTTAAGCATCACTTCCTCCAAGCTCAGGATTGGTGCATCCCTAAGAGCAAGAAATCAGGCAAGGGAAGAAGGACACCTGCATGGCTGAGCAGGGACCTTCTGAAAAAGCTCAGGTGAAAGAAGGAAGTTTACGGTATGTGGAAGAAGGGACTGACCACTTGGGAAAAGTATAAGAATGCTGTCAGGGTATACAGGGATGAAACAAGGAAAGCCAAGATAGCCTTGGAATTGAACCCGGCAAGGGATGCCAAGGCCAACAGGAAGGGTTTCTTTAAGTATATAGGAGGCAAAAGGAAAACCTAGGAAAAATGTGCACCCGCTGTTGAATGAGACAGGTGCTGTGGTGACAGATGATGCAGAGAAGGCGGAGTTGCTGAATGCCTTCTTTGCTTCTGTCTTCACTGCTCGGGCCAGCCCTTGGGAGTCCCAGACTTTGCGGATAACAGAGAAACTCTGGAGGAAGGAAGACTTTCCCTTGGTTGAAGAAATAATCAGAGAACAATTAAGTAAACTGGATACCCATAAGCGATGGGGCCTGATGGGATGCACCCTCAAGTGCTGAGGGAGCTGGGGGAAGTCATTGCTGGGCCACTCTCCACCATCTTTGAAAGGTCCTGGAGAACAAGTGAGGTGCCTGAGGACTGGAGGAAAGCTAATGTCACTCCAGTCTTTAAAAAGGGCAAGAAGGATGACCTGGGAAACTACAGGCCAGTCAGCCTCACCTCCGTCCCTGGAAAGATGATGGAACAGCTTGTTCTGGGTGTCATCTCCAAGAATCTGGAGGAAAAGAAGATTATCAGAAGTAGTCAACATGGATTCACCAAGGGGAAGTCATGTCTGACTAATCTGACAGCCTTCTACAATGGCATGACTAGATGGGTGGATGAGGGGACAGTGGATGTTGTCTACATTGACTTCAGCATGGCTTTCGACACTGTCTCCCACATCATCCTCACAGGCAAGCTTAGGAAGTGTGGGTTAGATGAACGGACAGTGGGGTGGACTTAACAGTGGCTGACAGGTAGAGTTCAGAGGGTTGTGGTTAGTGGTGCAGAGTCTAGTTGGAGGTTAGTAACAAGTGGTGTTTCCCAGGGGCCAGTACTAGGTCCAGTCCTGTTCAATATATTCATCAATAACCTGGATGAAGGGATAGAGTGTACCATCAGCAAGTTTGCTGATGACACAAAACTGGGAGGGGTGGCTGACACGCTGGAAGACTGTCCCGCCATACAGCCTGACCTGGACAGGCTGGAGAGTTGGGCAGAGAGGAACCTAATGAAATTCAACAAGGGCAAGTGTAGGGTACTGCATCTGGGGAGGAATAATCCCATGCATCAGTACAGGTTAGGGGCTGACTTCCTGGAGGGCAGCTCTGTGGAAAGGGTCCTGGGAGTCCTGGTGGACAACAGGATGACCATGAACCAGCAATGTCATCCAGAGGTCATCCTCCCCCTCTACTCTGCCCTAGTGAGGCTGCATCTGAAGTATTGTGTCCAGTTCTGGGCTCCCTGGTTCAAGGACAGGGAACTGCTAGAGAGGGTACAGCAAAAGGCTACTAAGATGATTCAGGGATTGGAGCATCTTTCTTACAAGGAAAGGCTGAGGGACTTGGGTCTTTTTAGTCTAAAGAAAAGACGACTGAGGGGGGATCTTATCAATGCTTATATATGCTCAAAGGGAGGGTGCCAGGAGGATGGGAACAGTCTTTTTTCAGTGGTGCTCAGTGACAGGACAAGAGGTAATGGGAACAAACTTGAACATATGAAGTTCCATCTTAACATGAGGAGGAACTTCTTTCCTTTGAGGGTGGCAGAGCACTGGAACAGGCTGCCCAGAGAGGCTGTGAAGTCTCCCACTCTGGAGACATTCAGAACCTGCCTGGACGCTGTCCTGTGCAACCTGTTGTAGGTGACCCTGCTCTGGCAGGGGGGTTGGACTACATGATCTCCAGAGGTCCCTTCCAACCCTGACCATTCTGTGATTTCTCTCTTAAATTCCAAGATTGCAGGAACAGAATTATTATGAAACTAGGAAATCCCATTTTAATCTCATGAATAGTGTTTTAGATCCAAGGCTTAGATCCATGACAACTAAATTAAGGATCCAGACTGAGGTGTCTAAGTTGAGAACCTCATAAATCTACAGAAAGATACAAATGCCTCCAAAACAGCAGTTCAGCTTATTTAAGATCTGTCTGCATGTACAGCTTACCATTATTCTATTTCTGATTTGGAGAGTCCAGGTAGGCATCAAAAGGTAACTGCTGCGGACACTGGTCCCAAACATCAGGCATATCTTTTTGTGGCCTTTCCTAGAACTGTTTCCTTAAGCAGTCAGTCAAAAGAGCCTTGAACACTCCTGCAGAAGACTGGGTTTATGTCATTGAAGTCCTTCAAAGAACACTCCACAAAGTTTATTCCATGCATATCTGCTGTTAGGACATGTAATGCCGAAGTACAGGAAGCCAACATGTTCAACAAAGTGTCAACAAAAAGAGAAGAAAACAGCCAGGATGCTAGCTTGACAAATACCTTTAAATAAATACAGCTAGCTAGCAATGCTGATGTACACCTTCAATAATTGTTTCGATGACAGAGTTGGGGTTGTTCAGCTGGGAGAAGAGAAGGCTCCAGGGAGACCTTATAGCAGCCTTCCAGTACCTAAATGGGGCCTACAGGAGAGCTGGGGAAGGACTTTATCAGGGGGTGCAAGGATAGGATGAGGGGTAACAGTTTTAAACTGAAAAGGGGGAGATTTAAATTAGATATTAGGAAGAAATTCTTTACTGTGAGGGTGGTGAGACACTGGAACAGGTTGTCCAGAGAAGTTGTGGATGTCCCATCCCTGGAAGTGTTCAAGGCCAGGTTGGATGGGGCTTTGAGCAACCCGGTCTAGTGAGAGGTGTCCCTGCCCGTGGCAGTGGGGTTGGAACTAGATGATCTTTAAGGTCCCTTTCAACTCCAATAATTCTATGATTCTATGCCTGGAAGTTCTTGTTGTTGATCAAGTACCCACTCTACTATGTGGTGTACAAACACAGGACAAGTTATTTCTGCCCTAAGGAGCTTAAGAGAGACACTATATAAATACAAACAGAGAATAGAGGTACACAGTTAAATGAGACAACACTGAAAAGTATCACATTTACAACACATCACCTTAATAGTTATCAAGATTTCCATACATACTGTACAGCAGGTGGAAGGATGATGAGCTAGCTCCCTGGATGTTTACAGAGTATGCCTCCAAAGCATGCAGGGAAACCAGTTTCTTCAAAAGCACAGCAATGGCTCATAGGAAAGTACATTCTTGACAGACTCAAAGTGTCTTGTCTTTCTGATACTGGATGCAGTATATAAGATAAAGCGCAAAAAACACCCCAACCACCCACGAAGAGAAAGAAAGGTGGTTTGATACAATACCAAAGTGTATGGAGAAATGTATGGAGATCTTGATCACAGTCAAAGTGATGAGTTCATCTTTGCAAGTGGAATAAGATTTGTTAAGATCAGAGTACAGCATATTTACTGAAAAGAAAGAATAAAGATTAAAAATACAGAAAAGACAGGCAACACAGAAATACTACAGAACTGATGTTCTCTTCATGCATAGTAAAGATTTTACACTTCGTGGCTTCGTTGCCATAGCCAGTTACCATTTGAATCATTACACTACATGTACATCCCACTGTCCTCATGATTTAATTAGGAGCCAAGTGATACCCATCCTAAATATCATCAACATCCACAATCTCTGCTCCTCCCAGTGACCCACATGCAAAGGGTCTACAAGCTCCTACTGTCACCAGCCTAAGAAATGCCCTTCACCAGCACACATGCTGCCACTGGCTTGAAGGAACTTGTGCCCTCTCTGGGAATCCAGCAGCAGGTCTGAGCTAGCAAGTACCATGGGACTACTCAAACGGATGAGTGCTTAACATTGCCTTTGGTGCTGAGCTTATTGAAAGATCACTGCTTATTTGCCCACATGACACAAATACCAAGATGACCGGCAGACAAGCAGATGGAGAGACAAACAGCGTAAGTCAGGAAACAGAAGACTACTAATAGGGCTTGCCCAAATGCTTAATGTTTAAAGGAATACTTTGAAATCCTGAAAACGGATTTTGTGGCTGGGTACAGCACACCAGTCTTAAATTCCATTCTCATTAATCCATGGATGTGTTGGCTTTTGTTTTGCCCACTAGGCAGGGGGCACTCAAAATCCTCATTAGGAAGTGATCTGCAGCTATGCACCAGAGAAAAAGGAAGACTACAGCCTGTAGGATTTCAGATTTCAGTTAAGGCACTGCTTAGCAAGAAGAGAGCACAGCAGGTACATTTTCAATGCCATCTGCTGGATAAGATGGACAACTCTAATAAATGTTAGAAACCACTGTTTTCCACCTATCACCATCAACACATACCAACAGCTCCCTCCTCTTCATACCTTACTAAACAGATATCAAAATTGAAGTTATTTCCCACACTCTGTCAATGCATCCAAGAAAACAAATAAGCCAATGGTTATTAAAACATTCAGATGCATAAAAGTGATTGCACATTACTCCTGCTGAGAATCCAGGGGGTTCTGACAGTGGAAAATATCTTAAATTACATTTGACGAGAAGAGCCTGATGTCTAGGTTGCAAAACATTTTTCTGTGCTGGGCCCATCTCATCTCTCATCGTAGAAGGGCTAATACATCTTTCTGAAGACAGCAATGAAGAAGTCACAAGACAGAAACATTTTTTCCTCTTGCCTGAAGAGTATTTTTCCCATTGGAAAGGACAACAACTGGCAGTGTCTACTCAGCTAAAGGAGTAGAAAGAGACTTGTGTGTCACAATAAAACGGAACAGACCACTACTCTGGCAAGACAGGTAACTTCTATTGCTAATGAAGTCCAACATAGGAAATATCCTGGAATTTGAGGATGGATATTTATTAATACAGAGTGAATAAAAGGTTGGCTTGATATTGAAGATGAGGAACAACTTTCTGACTTTTGTGAATTATAACTTACATTCTGGTTGTTGAAATTCTAAATATGTCTGAACTGTTTGCAGAAACCACTGACGCTACAGATATCTATAATTTTTCATAAAGGACACATTCGTCTTGTGATAGTGTAACCAAAGAACTTCTGGAGACTCTGGTGGAACGACCCTCTTGGTCTATCATGCCATTTAGACAGCCTACTGGATCACCTGGATTCAATAAAAAAAGAGGGATAGACACGAAATGGGGTCTGGCACAGGGTTGATATAATTTGAGTAAGAGATACAGCAACAGATTGCACTCCCAGGACCTCAAATACAAAAATCATACTTGCTGACGTGAAAAAACAACAATTGTTAATAAACAGATATTCTGTTCTTCAACACTCCATATGGTGGGTCTGATGGATTAAACACCAGCGGAGTGTTGATCGCTCTAAAAGCTCATATTGAGATGATCTGGAAAATCTGTCTATCTACAATTTACGAATTCTGGTTAATTTAATTAAAATGCTGCATCACTAAGTGCCTTAATATGTAGAAAGCTATAAGCTTGTGAGGTTCCTGGCACATGCCTGCTTTCAGAAGAAGCTATAGAACAAACTAGCCAGAGTGTTCTTTTTAATTCGGGATGCACAAAGGAGGACTCCTGAGCTATAAAATCAGTCTAAGTTTACATGCAGGGAGAAGAGAGCAGAAAAATCTCCAAAATAGGCTGAGGGACAGGTGATACGGTACGGCTAAGGATGCCAGTAGCACAAGAGAAACAAGGATATAGGCTGTCAAGGCACTGGTGACTGCTTTGAAAGGGGCCAGCCAAGGCTAAAGGAAACTAGATGGGTTACAGTTAGCAGACTGAAAAATGGAGAGAGAGGGGTGGGGTTCAGGAGAGGAACTGTCCCCTTGCAAGGGGACAAAGGCCAGGAAGTCTCAAGAGAGAAGGAGCCCATGATCAACATGCTTGGCCAAAGGTAAACCCACTGCTGTAATCTACCTTTAGCAAGGGAAGCTTGAGATCTGGCTTCTTCTTAAATTGAGACAGGCTACAGCACATACAAAATCAATTACTGCAATTGAGCTAAGGGGTGGTACCTGTTCATTTTCAATTTGGTGCCAACACCATGAAAGAGAATCCTTGAGGCTCAGCCAGCTTAGAAAATTTTTTCCTTGCTAGAAGCATGGCTGGATGAAAGCATACAGATATTCCCAACCTAAAACCCTCTGACAAAAGACAAGTGAGTAAACTTCTGGGATGTGGAAGATGATGATAGTTTGGGAAACAGATGGAAAACCTCTTCCATGTCTGCAGCAGCTCTGAGTTAAAGCAAGCCAAGGCATTCCTGGTACGCTCATTACTGCCTCTGGAATGGACCCATGTATATTAATACTTTTCTTACACTTAATAATACTCCTTTTGTTCTTCCTAAACCAAAGATGACAATGCTGGGTTCAGTTCTTAGCAGCTGAAGCTGAGGATGCACCATCAAGGGTTTTCCAGGCATGACTGCTAAAATTAGAGAGGAATTGGAAAAAAGGAAAGTGGTGTTATCAGGGAGATGGCAAGGAAGAATACATGGAAGTCCCCGTGTTACTACTCAGTCCACTGTAATTCAGCAAAGCATATACCCTTTTTTTCTCTTTGCATTCTCAAAACTACCTAGAGTAAAGTCAACAATTTCTAGAAAGAAGAAACAGCAATTTTGCCCAGGAACACATTAGTTTAGGCTCATTTGTTATTTAGAAACCTTAAACAGAAACAATTTTGGATTTTGTTCTGCAGAATGATCACCTTATTTGGAAAAAGAGGAGCAGTCTCTCTAGTGTGGCAATTGGTCCCCTACTTGTACAGGCAGGTGAGGTTCTGCCTGCAAAACCCAGGAGGATCTACTGACTTTCTGCAACAGAGGATAGGGCCTGAGAAGTTGTGAAGGCCTAATCACATTCTACGCCTAGCACAGCATTATAAAGGAAGACTGTCACCCATTAAAGGCCACTTTGTCTGTGTCTCTACAATTCATTGCACGACAAGAAACAACACAGATTTTACAATGCACACCCCTATACTAATCTTTCCCATAATGGTAGAACTCAGAAAAATTGATCTGGAGTAAATAAAAAACAAAGCCATCTGCTTTGAGAATAAAACCCATTTTAGAAAAGCCCAATCACATTTACATTTCACTCCCCAACATCATCTCTATGCTTTCTCTAGACTATTTCCAACTACTTTTCAGGACATGTGACAGAGCATGCTAGAGCCAAAGTTAATTACTTTCATATTCAAATACAAGGGTACTGATCTTCTATAATATTACAAGCATAAGAGCCAAGAAAAGGTGCCTAAGACAGAAAGCAAGGTGGGAAAAAAAACCCCAACATTCCTTCCCTTAAGTCTTCTCTGCTTCAGAGAGACCAAGCAGGCTGGTTTCAAAACAAGAGCAAGTGATATAACCAAACAAAAGCAGATTTGAAAGGTGAGCAAACCCCACAAGCCACACAGTCATTATTACTGTGTCGACAGCACACTTGTTAAAAATGTATATTTTAATTTTCTGTATTGCTAAAGGTCCCAATTTGCCCAGGGATCTAGCTAAGCTGCCATTTTCTACCACGACAGAGTCTAATCTTTATTTAATGGATTTAGCATCTATCTTCACTAGAGTGGTCTCTAAGGGAAAGGGGAGGGGAGTATGAAGGGGCACGAAGAGATGATCAGAGCCCCCCTCTCCTTCATCCATCCGGCGCTCATGTTTGTGTTCAAAATTCAATTACCTCCTTATTGATACTTCACAGAGATATTTAAGCTGCAAACATGAAGCCCTGATTTCCCAGGGGGCCATGCCCCTCTCTATTTCACTGCTCTGCTTCCCCCAGGGTGAATTCCTGAGGCGTCCATATTAATAGGTAATCAGTCACAATTCATTTATTAAACAGCTAGCAAGGTTTATCAGCCTGCCCTGATTAGCCGGAAGAAGCCACTGAATTCCTAATTTATTTATGGAAATGTAAGTGTCTTTTTGAATTCCATTCATGAAAGACAGGGGTACCGTGGGTCTGGCACGCTGAATTCTAACAGGGAAGCAGCAGGCAAACCAGAGACTGGGGACTTTGCAACTTCAGCCTGGGAAATGCACTACAGTGACCCCAGTGTGATCAATAGATTTAGGGCCAGAACCTCATACAAGCATTCACAAGCCAGCTCTTCAGAGAGTAGGCATTGCCACCCATTGCAACTAGAGAATTACCATCCTGATGGCTCAGGATGTGGATTGGCTGAACAAAGTTCCCTAAACAGAGCAGGTGATGTGGTAAAACTGGGTAAAAATAGTTTTAAAAATAGAAGCATTTTTAAAAGTTCCAATAAAAGATTCGGAATAGTGCTGAAAACAACTGCCAGGTAACGCTAATATACACGTTTACATATAAAGTTCAGCTTTTTGAAAACTGCAGTCTCTTATAACCTTTAAATTGTTTTTGCTATAATAATTTCAACTGAACTGGTTTTAAAATGCAACAAATAGTGCCACTGTACTTTCAAACTAAGACACAGAAGCTCAGTGATGCTGCTGGATTCCAGAAAGTAAAAACAGCTAACAACAACAAAAGACACTTCTCTATTGTTTTAAACAGAGAAATGGAGAACTCTGTAAAAAGCAGACCTTGAAGTGAAAAGACTTACACATGCACTTAATACATCTTAAGGCAATTAGGATACAGCTTCAGATAATGTAAAGCTTATATACAGGCCTCTGAAGGTTCAAGGCCACTAATGGGGAAAAACACTTTCTTTTTAATCTCTTTCAGCTGTGTAGTGATCTCTGAAACTCATATTCAGCTGAATTTTACCACCATAGTGACTTAAGCATAAACCAACTAGGAATGGAAGACTATAGAAAATTTTATTTCCTTTTTCTTCTCCATGCAAATTTGTGCTAAGTGACTTTCACTGTGTCCTCTTCTGCATTCAGTGACTTTTCGGAACAGCTCAACTGGGAAGTAAACATAAGGATTGTATTTTTAAATCCTCTGAACAAGGAGAATGTCGCTCAGGCAGATGCAGGAGCCAAAAGAGTATTTTTAATTATTTTTTTCCTGAATTGTTTAGTTCTCAAAACTGATAGGGTTTAACAACATACAGTGTTACACGAAATATAGACAGAAGCATGTTTAAACATATTGAGAGCATTTCTGTAACACTAATTCCGAGACACTTATCAGACATTTTGTTCAGTGACTTCAGTACTGATTATTAACTGACTAGGAAAGTATTCAAAACTAACAAGTAAAAGCATAAATAATGCTCAACAACATTGTATCTTCCAAAAATTATTTCAGTTCAATCACAATTACTTGAAAATATATTTCCAATAACAATCCAAAATCCTGTGTAGTTTAAAACTGGCTACATCTATGTTTACCCTCTGAATTTACAAGCACAAGCTCAAGGTTTTAATTTGCTTAAGATCTCATTACGCAAAAATTTCACTAATGTATTAAAACCAATGTAAAATCCCCACTTCAACTAAACTAGGACAACCCATACCCTTAAATAAAAAAGATATGATTTCCTCTCAAATTACAGCGGTCAGACATGAAAAGATGTAGTACCTGTAATAAATACATCCAAAATGCTAGGAGGAACGAGCATTTGAATTCATCTTTGACCACAACTCGTGTGTTGCAGGTGTTTGAAGTCAGGAATGGCATGGGGAAACGAATCCTGGGAGAAGCATCTTCTCACTGCCCAAAAAGGTAATCAATAGCTTAGTTGTTATTAGTTTGTGTTTTAGGCAGAGAAGCGTAATTCAGCGTATTTTTCCTACTACGAAAAGTAGCTCCTAGAGGAAAGGAAAAAAACAGAATTTACAGGAAAGATTTCTCAATACCTTTCCTCCACTAGATAAGGAGGATTTCCACACTGGCACAACTAGCAGACATCACAAGATTTTACAACAGGCCCAAACATCTAATCAAGATGTGGCGCTCAGCAGCCCGTTTCTCCCACCCTCATTGCTTGGGGAACTGCAAATGCTACCAATGAAAATAAAACAACCTGTTTCCTTCCTGAATCCAGCCATACTTCACCTTTTCCCCCTTCAGCAGTAAATTCACAATGGTAATTTCAAGCAAGGGCTTTGCAGAGTACACAAGACAGAACTCACCACAGAGGAGGTAAAGCAGGACCCTTGCACATGTTCTTACCAGGGAGCGCACCACTGAGCAAACTCAACATTATTCTCACTCCCTCAACACGTAAGCTCCTTATCATATAGAAAACTGCAGCACCACCCATAACGGACATCCAACTCATGCTGCCCAAACACATTGGAGAATGTAAGCTGTAATCACATTGCAGTTATTTCTAGTCTTCACAAATGTTATTTCTAGTCTTCACAGCTTTTGAAATACAACTGCATGAAAGCAATGCAGCAATGGCTTTTGGAAACCAAAGAAAATTGCTCTAAGAAAGGCAAATTGTTGCCATTCATGTCAGTAAATGCTTCTTCCTTGGCTATCTTTAAGACACCAGTGCTGGAGCCGAATTGATTACACACCGCTGCTTATGTTAGCACATACACCCAACAAAAGGACTTACCTACCCAACTGCCTTGCATTGTTATCCACATCAACCCCCGCAAATGTCACCAGCTAGCTTACCACACCACCAGCTCCCCTTATGCAATGCACTGTCAGCACAAAACCATGTATATGGAAGAGCAAACCTACAAAACTATAAGAGAATAGAATTTAGTATTACAACAGAGAACACATCTCTTACAATCTTTAACTGCTTGATTCATTTTCAGACTAACCATTTAAAAGTCCATTTTAATGCAACCACGTCTGATACAGAATACCCAGCCAAACCCAGCATGACACTGCACATCCACTAAGGCAGAACTGGGATTCATGTCCCTGTATAACACCCAAAGAAAGGGTTTGCAAATAAAAAACAAAAGCATTACATAGGTATTCCTCCCTTTCTAAATGCCACTCGATATACCTTGATGACAAATGCCTATTGCTCTGCTGAAAATTACTGTTCATACTTTCATCCTGTCTCATCTAGTCATCCATCTTATACATTTATTTCTAACGCTCCTGTAACAATGCCCATACACCTCTAAGGTTACTACAGTAACGAACTGCATGGTTACAACAGAGGCTGGAATAATTATTTCCTGTCTTTCTTGCACATATAGTCAGTGCTGATAACATCATACTTCTAGTGACTCACGCAAGGAACTTCGCAAACAAAAGTGATTTCCTACGCTACTTAAACGCTGCAACTTAAGTGACAGCCATTTACACACAGAGCAGAACATGGTTCAGAATAAAAATGAGAATCTCTAATTGACATTGGAGAAAATTAGATTCTAATTGCGTATGCTGTATTTTGCTGGTGACAATGAGGTTAGCATTCGCAAAGAAAGTGTGAGGAGTTCTTTAACGACCAACAGGTTATTAAGACCTTTGTCATATAACTCATTGGAAATGTAACATTTCCAACAGCAGAGAGCCCTCTAGAGCTACCACAGGATAACAGTTCAGCAACCCACCAGAAGGGTACCAACGCTGCTTATCGCCAACACCTGCGCTCTTCACAGATCCCCCTCCAGCTACTGACCAAACCTTATTTTACCCAGTTCAGTAGACCAGAGATTAAACCCCAGAGTGAGAAAACAGAAGTCAAATTTTAATTTGAAGAAAATGGGAGCTAATATTTGTTGAATTGCTGATGAACCTAGAAAGCTTTAAAATTTAACAATATGTTTTGGAGACATCGAGCAAGTATTTAAAGACAGATTTACATTATTTATAATACAGATGTTTGTAGAACATCACCAAATATCTGGAAAGCCAGATTTTACATGATGGGGTATTCTGACACCAAAATAAGTGGCACTTGTGCAGTTTAAACAATATGTGGATATGTGCCTTGTAGCACAGAAAGCTCTCCATATGGAAAGCCTCCTTCAGTGTAAAATAATTTCTACACAGAAAATATATTCTGCTGAACTTTATTATAATAAGCTTCATTAGCTTTCATTAAAACAGTGCTCAAAGCAACACACAACTAAAATCTAAAATCACCTAATTGGTTATTAGACACCTTTCAATTACCTCCACTTTTGTGCTTGTGCTGTAGCAACCAATCAGTAAAAATATCTCCTCAAAATTAAATTACAAACTGAAAATCTCTACTTACGCAGCATGGAGTTTCCTATTCCCATCTCCCCAATTACAGTAAAAAGTTGTAAGATAAATCACAGGAAAATAAATGAACTATATCCTTTAGCTTTACTGTCAAGACTTACAACTGTGAAAAGCAGTAAAACAACTTTATTCTCTCCTCATTGTGACCAAAAATTTCGACAAAATAAAATTTCTGAAAGAATAAACCCACCCATTTTCTCAGAACCAAAACCCATCAATACATAACATTTTGGGACTGACAACTGAAGTACAGTACACCAGCCACAGGTTTAGTTCCACATTTTAAGACCTTAAGTTAACCACTGAATGTTATGAGCTTAACTTTCTGCATGTTAATTCATCAGGCTTAATTATGATATAAGCTTGCAGTGTGCTCAGGGAACAACAATCTCTTGGACACTTTAAAGAATCCACAAACAGCCTTCAAACATGCTTTCATGGGAAAGTATAAAATAATGTTTTATTACCAAAATAAATTTCTAAGAGCCAGCACTTCACTGGAGGGGGGAGGTGAAGAACAAACTTGCAATGAATATGATGAGAAGAGGTAGTACTTTTACTCTGCTGGCAACGGCATTAAGCACCCTTTTTTGATCTCCAGCTAGAACTCAAAAAGCCACAGCAAAGCCCTCCTGTACAGAGACAATTCAAAATGTCTCAGCACCCAGACAACTTCACATGAGGATCAATAGTCAGATTTTTAATAGAGAAGTAAGTAATAGGTATGTAGTAAATTCTCCATCACTTTATTTTAGTGAGACAGGATTCCCCCACCCCCAAAAGACAGTTTTTAAACAAGGGAATTCAGGCAAGAAATTAATTCAAAGAAGCCTGATCATAGTTTTTCTTGTGACCTTTTAAACCCTACCTCTTTCCCACAGCTCAGGCTGGATCTCATTTACAAGCTCCGTTTCCTAGACTGGCCTTTTAGGATGTTCTAGAAGAATCGGAGATAAGTGCTCTCTTTAAATTCTAGTCTTCTCAGAAGGTTGCCCCTAGGCCTGAAACCACACAAACCTACACTTACAAAGTAACATACAAGTAAGACCAACAGAACACAGTTTTCAACATTTAAATCCATGAAGTGGCTGGAATGAATTAGTATGACCTATTTTAACTCATCCTGAATTTACTAAGACACTTCACGTTGACTTCAGGGGGTTGAATTGAGTCATCTAAAAACAGAGACGAAACAAAAATGAGATTTAGTACCAAAAAAATTAGGTTCATTCCCTTCCCCTCCCTGCACATTTCTGTCTTATCATCTGACCTTGTACATCTGTTCCATAGTCTCATGAGGGACCTAACGTTAAAAACCCTACTTTCAGCCAGTTCTATTCTTTTATGTCTCAGTATTATGCAATTGGTAGATATCTGGTGAATACATACTTCCAAGCACTCTCAACAACCAGGATGAAGAAAGCGTTTTCCATTTGGCAAGGTCTCCCCTTTCCTACCTCTTTTTCCAAGCTCCCCCTCTTGGTCACTCAGCTTTGTGAATAAATCCATTCTGTCCTCGAAGCTTCCTCAAGTAGTAGCAACACTAATTTCACTATTCCTCTGCCCAAACCAGCACCGACACAGAGGAGACCTGCTATTTTCACACTACAGACTCACAAAAAAGAAACCAGCCTTAGAAGCAGCAAAGTAAGCCACAAGAGCTCTTAGTCCAGTACAACCATATCACACTAGATCCAGTTAATTAATACACGAGAAGCCCTTTTATAGCCATTAAAGTTAGATTTGTTTAATGAAAACAAACTGTATAGAATTAAAATAAACAGAGGAACAATAACAAGATCAGTCTAAAGAAAGGCGTAAGAGGAAATAAAGACAAAACAAAATTTCCCGGGAGATAAATTTTTACATTATTGGACTAATGGATATAGCTGTGGATGAAATGTAAGCTTTCATGCACTCAAGTTATTAGCTCTTTAATTAAAAATCATATATTGTTAAATTTAACAAGATTCTGAAGAATTATTACATTAAAAATGTAGAAATAGGTAAATTTTCAATAGCTAAACCTACAGAAGCTTCACATTTCAGGGAATACACCAACTGCTGTTGGGGAGGGTTGGCAAGAAACCTCCCTTTGCCTGCTCCTCTGCAACTGTGCAGAACAGCGAGTAGCTCTTCACACTGACACACAGTCCACTGTCGGGAGCAAGATACTACAAGAGTACTGGTCTGAGTATGGCAATTCTTGTGGTCCTGTTAAAAATTGTTTCCTGAACTAATATCATGCTGTGATCTATGGTATTACTGGCAGAAAACGTTCATTTAACCCAATGAGTTTCATCTGCCAATCCCAACACCGCACTTGCAAAGAAAATCAACAAAAAACACACTCACCACACAAAAAGGCTATCCTGGAAGTCAGGAGTACCATTCCCCATTCCAGCTATTTTTATCTCAAGCCCACTACTGTATTCAACAATGCATTTCTAAAGGAGAAATTTTTTTTGGGGGGGGAAATCCCTGTTTTATATAACTGGTCAATTCTCCATCCTAAATCCCCAGAAGCTCATGACCATAAACTCCATTCTTGTTGGGACACATGGATATACTACGTTTTTACAATATTTTTATTCTAGCTACCTCCAGTTTTCAATGCCTAACAAAATCCAAATAGCTATCATTACTTCCACACTATTAATACCAGTGATCCTCTGATATTCTGAAATAAAGTTATAGCCTTCTTTTATAATCAAGTACAATCTCCATGCATGAAGGATCAGTATCATATCAGGGCTTAGACACAAAACAAAAAGTATGTTCAGGTGAAATCAGCTGTACACGCCTGTGCAGAGACACCGAGCAGATCCACACCCAGACCGGAGGGGAGCAAGAGCACACAGCCATCCTCATTAGAAACACGTCAGGGTAATAAAATACATGTGTAAACTGAGGGTCATAGCAGAGTCCTCAGCTTCTTTTCCCTCCCCCCATAAAATGTGTATTTCTGCAGGAGATATATGGGAACTAGTTATGAAAGTCAAGCAATTAAAAAGCATTTCTGAGGTATTCATGGGACTGTACCAGCCACAAGTGCCTGACAGCTCTACGCGCGTGCAAGTCCCTGGAGAGCCATCACACTTCAATTACTATCACTAACATTAGTCATTATCAGGCTGGCTTCAGTCCCTGGGGAAGGCAGCTTGTGATGACAATATCCAGCCTCTCCTTGTAAAACAATTCATTAGGCAAAGCAGAACAGCTGGGGCAGCCACGTGGAGGTCTGCAGAGTGGCCGCCCCACCGGGACCTCCAGCCCCCCTTTTCCTTTTGGAGAGGGGCAGCCACCACCCCCATGACAGCTGTAAAAGCCTCTAGGGACACTTCAGGTTTAATCAGCGCTCCATATACTCAAGGGAAACATTTGATTGCAAACTTAAACTAATGGCACTCAGAAGGTTACAACAATCATCAGATAAGAGGCTTTAGGGCATTTTTATCTTGTTCTAATGCTCACAAGTTAATGAGGCAATAAGAGACAGATACTATCAGACTCAGTCTAACAACATCATACAGAC
Source organism: Charadrius vociferus (assembly GCF_000708025.1). Classification (NCBI taxonomy): domain Eukaryota; kingdom Metazoa; phylum Chordata; class Aves; order Charadriiformes; family Charadriidae; genus Charadrius; species Charadrius vociferus. The sequence continues at coordinate 9,097,489 of NW_009648876.1, read as the reverse complement.
AGGATGTTCAGAGCTGCATTTACTGGAGATGCAAGAAGTAAGGTGGCAGGTGTATTATTGATCTTACAGAAGACTTTATGCTCAGAACAACTGAAACCACTCAATAAAGCGACAAAATGCTAGATTTTTCACATAGCCTTGTATGCATTATCACCTGATCCAAAACAGAGAAAACTGAAAAAGAATATAGCAATACTCCTCCAACATATGTTCAGTCTATTTGACAAATATGCTGTATTTCCCTTCTCAAAGCACAAATTCTGGCTGAACAAAACAGTGAGACTGACCCTTATGTACTGAGTAACTCCCCTGCCTCTGAGCTAGCAGGGCAAACATGCCACCAAACAGATGAATAATCCCTGGTATTAGTATGGATACATACTACAGATTTTTAGCATCTATGCTGCTTGCAAATAGAAATTTTATTATATACAGTGTCTGTAAACAGCTGAGAACAGCCTGGCTTTTCTTCGTTACCTTGCTTGGGTCCCAGGCTGAAGAGCACTTGGCGTCAGGATCTGTTTCATCACCACAGCCTCATTTCACTTCTACTGACAACATACACAGTATTCTAATGATGCCTTCCTGTGGCATATAATAGCAAGCAGGGGAAAACAACAAACAGTATACAGGATAGGATACTTAATGACAAAGGCTTTATATGCTATTTTTTAAAATCTGTGATTTTTCCAGTGTCTTGCAAAAGAAAGTTAACACGAACTCCACCTTACAGTTAGGGAAATAGGGAAGGACAGGTGAGGAGGCCAATAAACCAACCGCGCAGAACAGTGGTAGTGCCAAAAACTGAACCAGGGCCTCCAAGTCACACTCTAGTGTGATTTTCACTAGGATCAGCTGCTACTCTGCAAATAGGTCCAGCTACACACACAGAGGAAGAAAATTCTCTCTTCAGTCCTGCCAGGAGAAAAAATTTACAGGAAAAGATTTCCAACAGAGGTGCTACAGGGATAATCTTTCCCATATTTGTAAATACAGAGGAAATGTTCTATCGACGTTTCCTCTATTGAAGAAATAGAAAAGTTATAATTGGATAAAGGTATAGATGGCAAAAGAATTTTAAATAATAAATGCAGACCAGTTGCAAAGGTTTGAAGGTCCCTTCCAGAGCATCTCCTGAGATTTGTTTGGCATATTTGTGGTTTAAAACTGTAATGGAAAAATGCACATAACCTTATGCTTGATCAAACTTTTCCCCATCCTCAATTCCTCCACTGACAGTAGTCTACAAGTTATCCTGTCAGAATGAGAGTAGCAAAAAATAGGCTTCTGACAGTATAATGTAAGAACATTTTGTTTGTAGTCATGTTTCTTTCTGTGCCAAGCATGTGGCAGGTAGAAATGCTTTAATGTGACAGCCCATTCCTTTACTTTTGTGGCTAAAAGCTCTTCAGTCAAGCCCCATTGACCCCCTGCTTGTCTAGACAGATGATGGTGGTTTCACTGTTCATTTGAGCCGAGACACACAAAAACCTCTGGGTATGTTGAGGACCATTCTCTTCCTCTGCCTAAAGAACAATACTGACCAGACTGTATCTCCCTACACAGAAAAACAGGTTCCCCAGTCGAAGTTGCACATACTCATAATCAGCTCTGCGGATGGAAGTATTTAGAAGTCCATTCATCATCCCCACGATTATGATCTTGCGTCATCACTGTGATGCAATAATCCTTAGGTTTCTTGCTCCTAATCTACCTGTTCACATAAAGGCAAACTACGCAGAGTTGCACCTGAGATCTCTTGCTCAGAGCTCACGAGCTGAACCAACTGCCTTGTGCTGTGTTCGGCTGGGGAACGCAGGCTTTGAATTAGCTTACTTCTAGAAAGGATCTCAGATCGCAGCATCGTCGAATCACTGGATGATCTGGGTTACAAGGGCTCAGGAGGTCTGCTACTCAAAGTAGGGTCAATTGTGGGGTCAGATCATGTTGCTTAAAGCTTTATCCAGTCAGGTCTGGAAAACCTCTAAGAAGAGAGACTGCACAACCAGCCTAGTGGCTGCACAACGTGTTCTGCTGCTTGACTGACCAATGCTAAGAGTCCAGATGTCCTCACAAAGCACAAATTACTGCTTTGAGCAGCACACCAAAGATTCTTCAAAAGCTAATGGTGATGCATCAGATGAACGATTTCAGTCTCCAAAGCAGTTTGGTCAGTCTCCAGATTAATCAGATTTCTTCCTCTTTCACCCCCCACTGAAAAGGGTCCCTCTCTTAACCACAGGAAGTATGTAGACCAACCCTCACTCTAACAACATAAACTCAACAACTCTTTTCCAGAAAGGATCAAACTATTGCAGCATTTCCTCCTGCTATCAAAAAAACCATAGGAACCAAAAGAGACTTTCAGAAAGGAATACCAGGGTATAACACAAACATTTGTGTGGGGGATTTGTTGGTTTTCTTTGGTCTGGCGCTTTTTTTTTTTAATTATTTTTTTTAATAAAGCAAGTAATGTTTCCTGGTTGAAGTACCTTTCAGAGGTGACCTTTGTTATGACAAAATCAGATCCACAAACTAGGCATGCGGATGTGGCGCTGAGGAGGAGAAAAAAGGAAAAAAGGAAAGACATTTCAATAAAGATCAGGTAAAAGCATCTCATAGTAACACAGCTTTTATTTAGAACATTGCTGTTGCATTGAGCATCACTCAAGATCAACAGCAGTTTTAAGAACACAGTTATCTGCCAGCTATTGGGCCACTTAGCACGTGGTCATAGAATGGTTTGGGTTGGAAGGGACCTTAAAGCCAATCCTGCCATGGGTAGGGACGTCTTCCACAAGACCAGGTTACTCAAATCCCCATCCAGCCTGGCCTTTGTCCTTGTACATAACTTTGGAAACTCAGTTACCAGAGCTAGAGGGATACTGTCTTAACACTCAAAAAGTTCTCCTTTGTATTTCCAACATTAGCCTCCAGAACTAACCACCATGCCATAGCAGATGTCATCCTAGCATTTCTAATGCTCCTACATCTATGCATATTTAAAAGCTATCTAGGCAATCACAGAGTTCACATTGTTTATGATAATCTCCCTTCTGTAAAAGGTATCCAGCAGACTTAGAAAAATTCAATCAAGCTGCATTTGGGGGTCTCAATGCATACTTGACATAATGGAAATTTAGGGTTCACAGTCACTTTGAATACTTAAAAATAATTCTGAGACAAAATAATTACCTTCTTACTGTGACAAAAAATTAGTAAGTCAGACAAAAAAAGTCCAACCCATACTACATAATCTAACAAAAAGAGGTTCTACGTACACAAATATCAATAGGCATCAAACAGAAATTAAAGCAAAGAGAAATTGCAGGAGTTTGAACTTCTGACACATTTAGGAGAGTTTTAGAGATTTTCCCCCTTTTCTCAAACTCCAACAGTATACACCTCCTTCTGCAGCAAGCAGTCATCAATGCCTGGAGATTAGGATGCTGTATTACTACTTGCCATCGAAATCCACAATAGCAGTTTCCCCTCAGAGTAAGGGAGGGGGAAGAAGGGGAAGAGACAGAAATTTCTAGAGAAATATTTATTCTACTTCACCAGCAGAGAGAGAACACCCTAAGGATCCACGCAGTATTTTTTTTCATGTATGACAGTTACCTAGATACAGCATTTGTTTTATGGTAAGAATGCACAATTTATGCATATGGGTAGTATCACATTTGATATCATCAGTAGACTGTATCTCCCTGATTTTGTGTTTAAGAACAGTCTGGACCTGTTGGGGTTTTTTTGGTTTTTGTTTTTTTTTTTTTTTTTTTTTTTCTCTGCACATAGAAGGCAACCCAACCACATACCCCCTTATTTAAAAAAAAAAAAACAACCAAAAAACAATAGCAGCCAAGGTCCAGACTCTATTCCCATCCTCACCAACGCAACCTAATCTCCTGGCAAGTTAATGCAAATCAAAGCGAACACTTCTCTGACACTGGTAGCAAAGCGTGTTCCTCTCCCAAGAGAGACCTGTAAAACAGGACAGTCACTGACAGCAGTACAATTACTGACACAGATACAGACTTTATGGACATGTTTATCTCTGCTGTAAATCCACACTCTCTCTCCACTCCGATTCATGAGTCATAAAGAAATTGCAGATAATGAAAAAGTTGGAGAAATTTACAGCATGTCGGAAACCTCAGACAGCCAGAAGAAATTAAAGAGCTGACTGAGGATAAATCATACAGGTACAATTAAAACTTCCTATACCTTCTTCACTTCCAAACTGGGGCACAAGCCAATGGAAATGATGAAAAGTTGAGGTCATGACTCCTCTGACTATAATAATTTTTTAACTACCTACATGTCAAAATTAGCCAATTCACAGATCACATATGAATGGCAATTTCAAGTCAGCATTCTGTCTTGCTTTTCCAACAGGAGCTGCCCCAGAAGAATCCTGCCTGTAAATAAGCTACCCAGTGAGCAGTATAAGGAGATGTGATTTCCTTGTCCCTCTGCAGATGCAGAGTATCTCTTACCGTAGCACTGTGCATTAAAATGAAGAAGCAGATCTATGGTGTGGGAGGAGGGTATAAAGAGAATTGGGAGAAAGGCCAAGGTTTCACATGGAAATCAGCAGCTTGGACATCACAGTGACAGGGCCATATAAACACCTTAACGGACAACTTAAGCATTCTTTTCACTGCTCTGAAACAATCAAATAAGGACCAAGAATTACTATGAATATAAACTGAAAAAAGCCTCCATATTTTTTTCTACCAAGGAAAACAAAACTGACCATTTCATCTAATTGTGTAGTTCCAGAAAAACTCTGATCATCTCCTAACCCACAAGTGAGCCATCCAAAATGTGAGACAATTTCTGAGAGAAGTCTACTAACTCTGCTAAGTAAATCCTTAAGCTTAAATATTACAGAAATCCAGTGTCCAAAGAGCATAATTTTGTTGTCCAGCTATAAAACTCTGCCTTCAAGCTTTGAAGCACATGAAGTATACTATTTCACAAAAAGTCCTTGCCAAACACAGTACTAAATAACAAAATAAGGGAGAAATATGCTTTCAGGCAAAACTGAAACATGATGAAGATTCATTCAGCAAGGCAGGGAATGTAGAAACTAACCAAGAAAAAAAAACAGTTGCTACAAAGAAAATTCTAAGCAGAGCAGAAATAACCGAAGTACACACACCTCAAACTGCTTCCTCCTATGCAGGACAGCTCACCTTGCAAGAGTAAATAAACTGTGCATTTTAAGTTTAAGGACATAATGAGCAATAGACTTGACATGAAATGTTCTCTTCTGAATACAACGTAATTAGAACAATGCAGGTGATTCCAGAACACATTATCTTCCTTCTTGTTTCAGATTAATATAGACACAATAGTGCTAGAAGCTCTATACTTCTGGAAGTGCTGGCTTTTAACAAAGAAAAAATGAGCATCCTCCTTACTCTTTTGTCAGCAGTCAAGCTGTTAAGAATATTACTATATCTTTCTAATAACTGGCACTGAGACTCCTGCTGTGGGATCTAGATTTGGATCCACATCACGTGATCCTCTTTCACTTTAGTTCCTTCTTCCTTCTCCAAAAATCAGTTCTCTTCTCCAGCTCCACAACACTGGGTAGTCTATTTCTTCAAGGAAATAAGGAGAGACATCATGTTCAGGAAAGAGTCTGCTCTTCTTCACAGACTACAAAACCTCATTTTGGCTAACAAGAAACCATAAGAATCCAGTTCACTTTTTCATGCAACTTCCCAGACTGCGGAGAGTACACATACAGTGAAAAGGACCAACAAGATATTTCAGAAGATGCCATGAGACAGACACCCTGAATATTAAAACACTCTTTACTTATACATACCTGTTGATATGTTGATTTCCTACAGGTGTAAGAATCTGAAACATTTTGTTACAAACAAGTGTACGTACAGACTAGAAGAGGCACTAGGCAACGAGAAAAGACACCAGGCAGCTGTACTGCAAGAAGTGGGAGCATGTTCACAAATGCAAAGTAAGGCTTCTAAGCTTAAAAAGTCTCCATGTTGATTGACTCAGGATGAAAGAAAAAGCGGCTACAGTCAGGAAATATTTTTATCTGATCAATTACAACATTGATATAAGCCTGTTTGGGTACGAAGGCCAAGTGTTTTGCATGGGGCCTACAGGCTGCATATTGGTCCTACATGTAGACACTCCTGGAAAAGACAATCCATTACAGGAAAAGAAAAGATGTTTCAGTAAGAGGATACATTGTCCTCCCTCCTTTCCTTACTTTGATTCTAACTCAACAACTCACACAAAGTTCAAGTTAAGTGCTCTGGTTTTCAGTTTAACAGATAAACAAGTTCAGTCCACCAAAGATGGAGCCCCTGCCTTAAACATGTTACCTATGACCAGCAACAAAAAAGGAAAAAAAACCCAACAAAACAAATAACAAAACAACTCAATGAGTGAATTCACCTTCAACCATGTAGGGAAGAGCTATCCTAGCTTTGAAATTATCCATGTCAAGAGTAGCCTGCAAGGATCACAGGCAGAACAAAGT
>NW_009648876.1:9086840-9090928 GCF_000708025.1 Charadrius vociferus | reverse complement strand
CAGCACCAAACCTACAAAAAAGTTGAACTTGAGGCAAGAGATCATGATAGACAGCATTTATCTGAGAGAAATGAAAAACCAAAGGCTACCAATCTGAGAAAGAGTGGTGATCTGTAAACAGCTTGGAGTTCAGAAAGACTCCTTTATGATTTTCCAGAAATTTCAGAGGCTGCTGAGGCTGCAGAGGACTACAATTCACAACGAAGGACAGCTTAACTTGGGAGCAAAGTAGCTGTTCCTCATTCATGTGCCCATCCGTCTCTTGCTGCCTCTGGAAGGATCTCTCCATTACAGGGACACCTCAGTGATTTCTGATAGCAGTTGCTTAACTACCATGCAGTCTAGCCTATTACTAAAATAAATAAAGAAAAGCCACTGTCAAACAAAAGTTCCTTCCAAGCCACCACCCTGACTCCGACATGCCGATGGCAAAGGCCTGTAGGAGAGTATAAGAGCAGGGAAGCACATAGCTGTACCTGCCTAGTAATCTCCCCCAGCTTTCTGCAGCTCCAAGATTTCCAAACCACTGGTGTCTTCTCTGCAGTCAGACACCCTCGATGGATTTATCTTCCAATAATTTGTCTCGTTTATTAAGCGAGATAAACTCCATGCTCACAACCTCCAGCAGCAATGAGTTCCGACTTTAATGCGCAGCGCAAGCATCTCCTCGCGGCTGTCCTGACATTCTCTCTGGCTCTCATACTGTGCGAAACAGTGAAGTCATTCCCTATTCACACTTTCTCTGTATTAACCAGTTTTACAGATCCTGTTTCACATACTGCACCAGTTGCCTCTCTCCAGGCTAAAAACTCCTCGTCATTTACTTATTCTTCATATTAAGAAAAAACATCACTGATTGACTGAACCCTGGCTCACTTTTCCTTTATCAGTCTGTGGTGCTACACAATGGCCAACTTTTTGCCCTTTACCTAACATCTCCCAGGTCATACAGGTCTAATTCTTGGGCTCTTGGTAGCTATCATCAAACAGCTCTTCCACCGTACCCTTTGTACTTAATTTGCTTTAACATATATGGAAAATAAATCAGCATTACAAAGAAAATAGGAGCAGAGTTGCTAGAGTCCAATGAAAGCCAGGGCACACAACACCACAGGGGACTATAAACAGGGAGACTCAGTTGATAATGTTCAGTAACTGTCTCGTTACTCTTGAAGGAGCATGAGGATTTGACATTGGATAATATAGTCACTGTTACATTTCTAATTTTACAAGAAGAAAAGTGTTAAATAGCTTCAACTCCAAATAAAAATTTACTCTAAGAGAGACGACTAGCAAAAATCACTGACAGGGAAGTTATAAATGGTATTCACATCTGTGGGGCCAGTTATCCCACATTTTCTAATATTTAAGGCAGATATTGCACAAAAGCACCATTGTCTCCACAAACATATTAGGGCTTAAAAAGAATAGGCTTTTCATGAAGTCTTGCACTTGTGATATCACCAAACCTATACTGTGCATAGCAGTCAGGTAATCTCTCTGGCATCAGAGAGATTATATAAACATGGTGGTGATACCAGGTGTGTATATATACATTTTAGGACTTCTGAACTAATACTGCAGGCATTATTTGAAAAATATCAGACACACAGGGAAGCAGTAGCAGGGTCTTCAGAAAGTCCCTGGACAACCACATTCCTTAAGTGACACAGTGCTTTTCCTGCTTCCCCATCCTACCTGTTACTTTCACGCATAGTTTTTTTCCAAACTTTGGAACAAAAACTTTTTTTTTTTTCAGAAAAACATTTTTCTCTGTGTATGCAGTTTTCAGATACACCTCTCTGTATACATATCTTCAAAAGGATGACAAGGCAGATCTTTAAAAATAACTGCAATCAAGGATAATAAAAATCTCTAAATACCAGTTTTGCTTCCTAGCAACATAAGCACTCCCCAGAGCTGCTAGCTCATGAAACCAAGACTTCAAAAAAACCTTCTAAAGTCATCTTTGACTCAGTTGCTCTGAAAGCTGTAATGTCTTGTACAGTGGAATAACAGAGCTAGGGATCTAAATTTGCAGTTATTTACACAAACTGTTTTGAAACTTGCTGCTTTGTGGGCCACAAACATTGAGTCAGGATCTGTCACCGGGTTCCCAGGTAAGAACTACCTCCCTCTTGCTTGCAACATCAGCTGGGGTCTCCTCATTCCATGGTGCTTACTACCTGGCTCCAAGCAAAGCTGGAGGAACATGACGGGGGGGGAAAGCCCATAATAAGGCAATATGCCTATACCTTTTTTTTTTTTTTTTTTTCCTGCAGACTTCTGCCAACAGCAGAGATGAGACTCACCAACTGGCTGCAGCTCACACTCAGCAGTGATACTATGCCTCCCAAAGTTACCCTAACTACATGAACAATTAAAAGTAGGTGTGTTCATTGAGTCCTGTTCCTCCTCCCTTAAAATACTCACATTAATAGGGACAGCAAAATCCACACAAAGCAGGATTTTTAATACTAAAAAGGGTTTCAATGTATTCCAACCAATAAAATAACTCTTTAACAGAAGGAAAACAGAAGCAAAAAGAGAGAAGCAGTAACAAGTGAGAGGATGAGGCAGAATTTTTTTTTTTTTTTTACACACAGTTTAAAAAGGAGGCAAGGAAACACAAGCTGAGACCTCAAAAGAGATGTTGAAAAATAATTTATTTTAATAGATTTTATTATTATTGATACCAGGTCCTGAGCCTAGAAGCTGCTGGAGAACTCCAGAACCACCCTGTGGTAAAGAATAAGTACACAAACTGGAGACCTAAGGATAGCCTATCCTTTAAAAGGATTAAAAATAAATAAATAAAAAAAAATCATTGGTTTATGCTACAAAAATCCTGCTTCATTCAAGGAAGGCTATCTTTTTGGTGAATTCTGTGCTAAAGAAGGGAAGAATATTCTGTAATGAACCAACATGAGTGGGCAAGAATCCAACTACTAGCATGAGAGCTGAAGAAGAGATTCACAATGATCATCTTGGAGATCCTCTCTGATCCACAATGAAGACCTTCAACGTAAGTCATCAGCAAATTAAATGGTGGAAATAAGAAATTCTGATTTATGAAACACAGCCCATCTTTTGTGGCAGTTTAATGGCCTGCATCTTAGTAAAAGGGAAGTGAAAGTACAGAAGGTCATACAGCCAGCAGTTAGCAATATATTTTTAAAAAAGCAAGGTGTTCACTTACCCATTTGGTTAAAAAATATAGTACAAAGTTGCAAAATATCTGCCAAACAGAGGTCTTATTAAACTACAATGGTAAAACAATGCCAAAAATAAGCACATTATCTTGTCTGAGTAGGAACTAAATGCATTAGGTACTACTGAAGCTAGAAGAACCAGATACATGGCTGGACAAATCAACAGTTACCTTATTCAGAAACCCTCAGAGAAGGAGGAGGGAACAGGCATTATCAAAAGTAGCTTAACCATTTCCGTTGTCAAAGGCCTCCTTTGACACTATCATCCCACACGCTCACAGACTTAACGTGTTACCAGATAAAGCTACTGCAGTCTAAGCAGGTACGTGCTAGACTGCACAGAAATCAAAACAGGAGGTTAAGAAGCCTGATTCCTCAAATGCCCATATAATGCTAACAGAGCTTCCTTTGGTATTTTATTCCAGCCTGAATGGCATTCGCTGTATCTCAGACCTCTAACAGTAAAAGTCACTTCTGAAGTTTCTAGTCAACTGCTCCTTGCACTTATTGTTACAATCCGAGCAGGGCAAGTCTATTCAGTTTCATGTGATAAAGAAAAAAAAAAACTTTCACAGAACTCTGCGCTAATTAAGATAAAATTATTTAAATCATGTAAGAATACACAACTTAAAGTGCAGACCAGTGAAATAGTAGTGACTGTAAAACTATCTACTTTTAAGAGTGAAGGACAACTGTAAATCAAACCAGACGTCAAACAAACTGGAAAGAAAATATAAGTTATAAGTTAACAATTTAATTTGATTCACAGAAGCTATGGCGCATTCCACAAAATAGCCAGGGATACAGAAAAGAGAAGGTAACTATGGGAAAAAGAGAGGGGAAAGTTAGTTGCAAAGAACAGAAATCTGTGAGAAG
>NW_009648876.1:9082280-9086805 GCF_000708025.1 Charadrius vociferus | reverse complement strand
GCAGGAATTACATCATACAATTGTTATGGCTGGAAAAGACCTTTAAGATCATCATGTCCAACCATTACCTAACTCTGCCGGGCCCACTTCTAAACCATTTCCCTGATATATAAGATACATATAAGAATGTGGAACCCAGATAATAGTATTCAATCATTCCTAAATGAAAGCAGTGAAGATGAACAAAGCATTCAATACATTTGTTCCAAATTTGTCAAGAAAGCCCACTTATACAGACAAAATCGTAAGACATTCACATTAATTTAAGAAACCTGGCATATAATTCAGTAACCATTAATTTATCAAACTACATCTCGTCAAATCAATTACTCAGATTTCAATTTTAGTGTTGCAATAGTACCTTGATGCATAAACTTTTCAAAAGGTACCCAGTCCCACACGCCACTTTGCCTAATGAATTCTAATGCAAAATTAACATGAAGTGTGCTGTGAACTGGTTCAGTAACAGAACTCACAACACAACTACAAAGTCTCAACAGATACATATGTCATGAAGCACTGCAAGAATCACTCTGGTCCTGCACAGCATTTTATCAATAACTTGGATGAAGACAGAAGTCTTAAAAAACAAAGGATCTGAGATTAGATGTAGAAGAGGAGAGTTGGAAGGAAAAGTTGCTACCACAATGAAGCAGAATTGTTTCTCACGCTTCATACAGACAAAACATTTGAAAATATTGTTTAAAAAAAGACACTGCATATTCAGGACAGGAATGTGTCACAAAAAAACACTATTGGGAAGAACTTCGTCAAATCATGACTGAAACGGTAATTTTAAAAAAAAAAAAAAAAATCAGCAAGACCTCTATGGGAAGCCTCATGCTGCCATCTAGAGGAGACTGGTCAGCCGTGGTTTTAATCCTGGTTTTGATAGCCAGTTTCAATTAACAGTCAAGTCAAAAGGGAACTATTAAATTTCAATACACAAAGATATCAAATCCAATACCTCCGGACCAAAATCACAAGTCCCTTAACTTTAACGAACAGATCTTTTGGACTTTTCTTCTTGTTTTCTCAATCTAAGTCCGTAAGAGAAAAGAACTTAAAAACAGTATTAGGAAAAGAGTCCTGAGAAGCTCTGTGCAGACTCCACATCTAATTTTCTGTGAAATTTTTCCCAAAATAAATGTTTATTATGACACGCACAATGTGTTATAGCCTAAAGCAAAACAGACTTCAGTGACAAGAAGTTACGAACATGGAGACCTTTAATAAAGCATGAAAATTCAAGATTTCAGTTACTAAAGACTAAATGTTAGAACTGTTGGACCTCAGATATTTCATTGTTTATTCACTTTGCCTTCTTTATGTATTTATTTGTTCTCAGTAAAAATAAATGGAAATGAACACAACAAATATTGCTGAGGAAACAACAACCTTGTTAGCTTTAATGTAACTCAGGCTCTGCTTAAACTCCATTTAGCTGGACAAAGCTATCTGACAATTAAGCTTAGAGCTTAACCGAGAAAGCCAATCATCAGCCAATCTTTGTATTTGATTCAGTTTTACATTGTTTTACTTTAACTTCTACTTCACTAATTGCTTTACACAGTATTAACAGACATCAGCACTGAAAGTAAACTTGCAGGGAACATGTTAAAATAGGATTAATGATCTGTTAATAAGAAAGCATTAGGATATCCTAGGGTTCACAGTCAGGAAGACTCTAAAGTTATCCACTGAAAGGAAGGTGGAAGACCTGCAAGTTTTAAAACTTTTGGTGCTTTGTGTAGCCCAAGAGTAACTGCAATTAAGGTATATGCTAGAGCAAAATTAAGTGGAAAAAATTAAACGTGTCAGTAGGTACAGGTAGCATTTAAAAGAAACGCAATACTCTTGAAATCCCCAAAGCCGGATCGACTTGTTAACAACAGAGTCCTGAATGCGATGATGAAAGCAGCTCCTTCTTCAAAAAACTGATAAAAATTGGCTGTTTCTAAGTGGGATGACGGTCAACTTTAGTACTCAATGACACCACCTCCTGTCACAATTGAGCGTAGAAAAGAAATAACAGCCCCAGGAGCAGAAAACAGTATGAACACTAAGCGACAGGAGTATCCTATACACAAGTGAAAGTTTTACTGTAGAGGAAGTACGTGAAGTTTGACAGACGTACTGCCACAAGTACTCTGAGTAATAGCTTCTGTATCTGAGTGGGTAATTCAGCAAAGTGACCTGATTTATCTAAGGTAACATTAAGTCAGGAACAGACATCTATGTGCCATGAGACAACACCAGGTTGACATATGACCTCCTGTTATTTCTGCTAAGATGTTTACATGCAGGTAGGCTCTAAGTTGGAGACGTAAACTCACTCTCTCATCCTGTTTCGGAAGATCACTAACTGTGACTGTCAGACACTTGCCAAATCTGCCAATGCACTTTTCCAGCTACAAACGTACCACGAGCGCATGTTTTAGCGGGAAGACTGACAATGCAGTCAGCCACATCCGTGTACAGCACTTACATTCATCCAGTCCCAGCTGATAAGCCAGGTTCTGCAGGCCACGAACCTTCTCCATCAGGTTAGCTGTAGTAAGGCTCCCCAACTCTAAGAAGAGAGAAAAGTGTGAATTTTAACACTCTCTATAGCCCTCTAGTGACAGTTTACCTGTTTACTACTTCACAGAGCACTTTCAAGTCATATTTCTGACAATATCTATTTCCATTCAACAGAATACGTTTGAAATTCAAACTGATGCCACCGCTGATTTTAACATAATGAGACAAGACTGGCTTTCTCTACTGAAAAAGACAGCCACAGACCTGGTTCATACTGCAATCTGCCACCCTCGCTATGAGCAACTTGCCCCATATTTTGCAAGTTCTAGTAAATTCACATTGCTACGTGAACAAGCTACAAAAGAGTATGCAAGGGAATGGACTTACTGTACATTAATAATGTGTTTAGCACATTACGTCAGCAAGTCAAAGTTAATTTGTTCCACTTCGGAACAGTTTATCTGGAACACACATGAGCGGCAGAACACGCTCAAGAATATTCACTGCAAATTAATAGCTGTAACATGCAGCAAATCTACATGCTAGCTAGCCCTTCTGTAACTTGTTCATACAGCCTTACCATTCGATTAGAGATCTTGGATCTATGAGTGAAGATACATATGTAGAGCACCTCTGAACAAGTCAATCAACAAGTCTGAGCTGCTCACCAAGTATGATAAGCTGAGGCCCATCAAAAAATTCATGCCACTTCTCAAAATACAAGAGACACCCACTATACTTATGCAGCAAGAGGCTGGTAAGCAAGGTAACGGAAATATATGTAACATTACGGTGCTTCAACTAGTTCTTCCATGCTTGTTTTGAAGAAAAAAAAAAAAATCAGCCTGCCACTGACATCTGGATATTCTCTTGGAGATAACTGGATTAATGAAAAATGTATATCATTAACAAGACAAAGAAAATTCCAAGCTGGAGATTCTGCAAATGTGAGGGCTAGAGATCTGAGGCCACAGGGCTTACTGGCGGAAGACTCCTGCCTTCAGAAATGAGACAAATAAACAGTATAATTAAAAAAAAAAAAGAGCACAAGTCCTTAGGCATCCAGGACAAAAAAAAATCTGAAATAAGTATTGAACAACAAAAAAGGACTACTCCCCATTCGTTCACCTCCAAAACATGTAAAGAACAAGTGCTTTAAGCCACTTAAGTAACTACTGAATTCCCATCTGCTTTGGCAGCCTTACTTCCTACACATAGTGTCCATACTCACCCTTTAACATATCGATATCATCATTTTCTAATTCAGCCATCCACTTGGGAGGAGAACTTGTAATAGGCTGTTTTGAAAAAAATAGAAGTTCATACGTAGACAAGTGTATTTTTAGCATTGTACAAAGAAGTCTGATGCCTTAATGAAATCTAGTTACACTGACAGCAAAAATTAGAGTTCCAGCTGCTTTACAGAGATATTGTTATCATTAATCTTGTTTTTTAGCTTTCCCTGGACTTTTTAGAGTTAAAAATGGCACATTACCACCCACAAGCCAAAGTCAGTATGAAGAGCGGGACTTCCTAAAGCTTAAAACCTTTGATTTCTTCCAAGGCGCAATTCTGATTTCACAGTAAGCTCCCTGAGATTATATAAAAGAAATACTAAAAACGAAAGGCTTATTCTAACGCATACCGAAGTTACCATCGAGATACGTATCGTAAAAACAAAGATGTAAAGCCCACAAGAGGAAACACCGAATCCACCACCACAAGGGAGGAGGGGAACGCGAAAGGCAAAGCAGCGCTCACTCACGCTTTTGAAGGAGGCGGCGAACTCGGCAACCCCGGGCACTGGGAAGAGAGAAGGAAGGGCGGCGGGGGGTGAGCACCGGCGGCAGCAGCACCCCCCCGACCGGCCCTCGCAGCTCTCCGAGGAAAGGCCGGGCCGGGCGAGTTCCCCCCGCTCCCCGCTGACCGACGGCCGCGGGCCCGCCAGACTTACGCTGCTCAGGCCACAGGTCCGGGGAGGCGCGGTCCAGCTTCTCGAAGC
>NW_009648876.1:9060493-9081045 GCF_000708025.1 Charadrius vociferus | reverse complement strand
GGGCCCAGCGGGCTCACCCAAGGGCGGCAGGTTAGCGCGGTTAATCGCGCCCTGGTTTGTGTGCTCCGGGTTCCTTAAGCAGCACACATCGTGCTAAGTACACACCAGCCTTCCCCCCGCCCTCACCCCACCCCCGATTTGTAGCTGTCTTTTACCATGTGTAATATCTCTTCAGCAAAAGTTAATATAGAGTATGTGCCTAATGATAATGTGTGGACAAAAGATCGTTTCAAGCTGTGTGGATCGGCCTCATATCATCTATTTATGGCAGAGAGAGGATCTGGTTTCCTCTGGGCAGTATTGAACAACTTTAACTGTTACAGTGCCTTTTTTCTTCCGGTATCCCTGGCTGTACACTCTCCAAGTTCTGAACAGCTAAATCACAATTCTCCAAACAGTCTGCTTTACTACAGTCCTTGTTCCCACAGCGGGCTCATTCTCCACAGAAAAAAAGGTGGTGATCTTATGGAAAAAATACAGTCAGTCTTAATTCAGCCTTTCCTGCCTTGCTTAAAATATTTTTTCTTTGTATGTGTAATTTTCTAGATATCCCTTCTAAGCAATTTGTAAAAAACATAAATTCCATTGCACTGAAGTCCACGTGGGTCATAAAGCTCTGGAGCTTGTAGTTCCCCAGCAGATATGTGGCACTTGGAATAATGGAGTGACTGGTAGCAGTAGGAGTTTGTCATTCTTTAGACCAGCACTATAAGACCTTTTCTGACAGTCAGGAAACCAGGGACTCAGATTTCTTGCACTTCCTTCCAGGTTCTAGAGGGGATTGTGTTTTCATAGGCACAGACTTCTGCTTCTTCTTTCCCAACTGTAATTCCAGCTACATAATCTTCTGCAACTTTTTTTTTTTTTTTTACCCACTCCTGGTGTTACCTCCCAAATCAATAGGTCTTGCTTATCCATTAACAACAGTCTTACTTTACACTTCTCATCCTAGTCCTGCTTTCTCAGCTTGTCCCAACTCTCACTGATGTTCACTTTTTCACTGTCATCACTTGTCCAGCCGTCCCCATTTGTTTTCCTTATTCTTCTTCTGATCTCTCTCCCTTCATTACACCTTGGATAGCATCTCAGCCCTCATCTCCCTCTCATAATTCCACATTCCTAATTTATTCACATTGCTCCCTGATAGATTTGTTTTTATGGCCCAATTCTTTTGATCTGTTGTGTCCCATTTCTGTTCTATACACAGCAGGTCCATTTCTCCTTCCTCTTATCTGTTCTCCCCAAGTCATTCTTTTGTGGCATGAGTAACTTAATTCTTGCTTTCTCCTAGTTCTCTCCTTACCTCCCAATATCAACTTCTAGTTTACAGTCTATTTATACAGTCCCAGTCTGTTTTCCTGCATGATACAATTTTGTGGCTTATCCAGTGCTAGTTACAGCTTCTACCCCTGTTTTTCCTTCAGCCCTACATTTACCTCTTTATTCTAAACTTTCCTTGTTTCTCCTGTGCATCTGAGTTGGAAAGTTTTGTTCTCCATGCTGCCTCCCAGGACAATCGCTGTGAACTCAGCAGGTGCAGGTTCCTTGCTCTTAGTTGCAGGGAATGGGGAAAGTCCAATTTTATGCCTGTAGCTATGAGCTGGAGAGATGAGCCTACTTAGTGGCTTGATGGCAAGGAAACACATAGTACAGTGTGCGCTGGGTACGTGTAATTCTCACAAGGTAAATTATTAACTGTTTCTTTTGAAAACATACAAATTGTAGTTTTTCAGTTTTCTAACTTAGTAAACATTGGGTGATTAAGTAGGTTGACATATTTCTGAAGATAAGCATAGCAATGTACTTTTTCTATAAGTGCTTTTCAGAAATAATTTTGGTGTAAAGTGGGAGAAAAATGGGGCAGAGAGCGTGAAAAATTTCAGCCTAAGCAGTTAGCTGGGTCTTGTAAATACTGGATTGAGACTCTCTAATAGGCAGCACAGCAGTAAATTCTGAAGGCCTGTATGTAATAAAGCACACTGGTGTTTGGGCACCTTGAGACAAAGATCACTCACTGGCCAGTGTTTTGTCCTCCACAGCCAACAACCAAACTCTTCATTGATGGGAAGTTTGTTGAGTCCAAAACTACTGAATGGATTGATATTCACAACCCGGTAAGTGAAATGGCCTCAGCTTATGTATTAGCGATCACTGTGCAACAAGAGTCTGTTCCTCTGTTCAAGCATTTGGCAAAAGGGGAAAGTACATAACGTTTCTTGAGAAAGGCATAGACCTGGAGCTTAAGATGGATTTAGCACTGTGTAATTGCTTCTCAGTTTCCTTTTCACATGAAATGTCAGTCTTAGGAAAGTGATGACCTCCTTTATCTCCCCTGTGTAGCAAACCCCTGATCTCCGGAAAGGAACCTTAAACCCCGCTTAGATTTTTTTTTGCTCATAGAAAGTCTCTGTGATCAGTATGTCAAATTTCTGAACAGTTTCTTTCACCCTGGATGTGAAATCAACTGGGTGTGATTTGGTGCCAGCTGAATGTGAAGTCCTGATAGAGACTGATTTAACTTTCAGACCAAGGTAAAAAATCCTGACAGCTGAAGCTCCTTTCCTTTCAGAGAGCTTCTATCTGTGAACCACTATATTCACAGTGAATTTAGAGGTTGGATGCTATGCAGTGCAAAATAATCTTAGATTAGTAGCACTTGTACTTGTCTGAGCCCTCCACCAAAGACAAATGGAACTCAGAATTCTGAGCCTTCTGACCCCCCTAGTTAGCATTTGGACAGCTGTTTCTGAAACTTTTCTCTGTAAAGCCCTATTTTGATTTGCTTTGTGGAAGCAATCAGAGCAGCAAGCCACGTTCATGAAGCTCATTTGGTCTCATCCTCTTGAGTAGTTTCTCTCTTAGTGATGTACTTGATGTTTTTGCCATGTCAAAGCAGACTTAATTTTTAAGAGTGTATTAGAAGGAGGTTAAACTGGCAAAGACAAGCTTTTAAAGTTAAAATAGTGTAGAACTAGTTTGCTTGTAAAAATCTTACTTTGGCCTAGTGATCTAGGTAAACTAACATCAGCGCCCATTGCACAGTCACGTACTGCTTTTTCCGAAGGAACCTTGCCTCATTTAATGCACAAGAGGAACAGCAGAGGAACCAAGACAATGCAGAAGGAAAAGACCACAGTCCACAGAAACCTTTGCCTTATACTCTCTAGAAGCTGCAGGACAGACAAGTCACTTCAGCTCCAACTTGGAAATCAGTACTGCATTTGCAGCTTTCTGGGTGCCTGATTTGAGATGTGTAGAATGCAGGTTTTCAGAACAATTCCCTTTGTAGCCCAGGTCTTTTGTGTGCACCAAGGAAGGAGTCTCTTCTGTCCTCTCCCCTCAGAAGTACAGCTCCTCGTAGAAGAAGGATATTAGGTGTGTGGTGTGAAAGGACTGTTGAATGGTTGGCAGGGAGGACAGCTGGAAAAAGTTGAGTTTTGATGCAGTTTGTTTTTTCCTTCAGGCCACAAATGAAGTGGTTGGCCGTGTACCAAAAGCCACAGCCAGTGAGATGGAGGCAGCTGTGGCTTCTTGCAAAAAGGCTTTTTGGAACTGGGCAGAAACATCTGTTTTGAGTCGCCAGCAAATCTTCCTGCGTTATCAACAACTCATCAAAGACAATCTGGTGAGACACCACAGCTGTGTGTGATGGCTGTTGCTGAATGCATTGCAGTTGACTTTAGGAATTAAATTGAGAGGCTCAGAGTTTACTGTGTTCTTGATGAGGCATTGTTGCTACGATTGAGGAGTCAACTGAGACACTGTCATTGAGAGGTGTAGCAAAGTGCTCTCCCAGCAAATGGGGACAGAGAGGCAGTGCTTCTTATGGAATGCTATTTTGCATTTGTTCCTTTACCAAAAGACCACAAGAGGAACTTTAAGCCTTGATGCAGAATGTGCCGGTTGCCAAAGACAAGTGGGACAGGAATGTTACTATGACTTTGGATTCCCCAGATTGCTTTTTCTGTGTGTCTGTTGTGTGACACATGAAAGCTGTAGAATATAAGTCAACGCAGGGTTGACCTTTCTAAAATGTCACCTGTGTGCCTTACTGGCTTCTTATCTACAAGGAGCAAATCAGTCAGCAAAGGCTTTCCCAGGTTCAACTCAGTCTTCATTGTGATGTTCAACTCTCTGTTAAATTCTCTTATCTCTGCACCCTGTTGCACGGGCAGGCACTTTTCTAACGTTCATAAACTTTATCTTTTCCATTTTCAGAAAGAAATTTCAAAACTCATCACCTTTGAGCAAGGGAAGACCCTGGCTGATGCTGAGGGAGATGTGTTCCGAGGCCTCCGTAAGCTGCTGGCTCCTCCTGTTAAAAAAGGGTCTTTGAGAACCTGTAGGAAGGGAGGAGGTCTCCTAAGCAACTGATTGCTCTGGGAGCCTATACACGTAGCTCCCCTTCACAGCCTCCTTCTGAAAGAAAAGGGGCGATTGTAACCCTAACCTGAAAAGTTCCCTTAGTTTGAATTACCCTAAATCACTTCCGAGTTGTTAGATCCTTCCTTTTCCTAGGAGTGACTACAAATTGCTGTAAAGGGAAAAGAACTTCTCACTTGTGCTCGCATGGCTAAGGTTGAGGCCCAGGTGGTACACTAATACTATACCTGTGCTTCTTTTACTGGGGCTGTTGTGTCTGTGCTCCTATCACAGTGACATAAAATGGACTCAGGAGGGAATCCATTCACAATGAGCTCACAGTGCTTGGCAGAGCAAAGGTATTTTCTGGAGCACAATGAGTTTTAAGTTGTGGGAAAAGAGGCTGGAAGAAAGACTTAGGTCAAGGCAGTGGTGAGAAGGGAGTTAGGGACTGGTTGTTAACAGATCATCCAGTGGCATGTTGCCCTTTCTGCTGCAGAGGTGGTTGAACATGCTTGCAGTGTGACATCCCTCATACTGGGAGAGACCATGCCCTCCATCACTAAAGACATGGACACTTATACCTACCGTCTGCCTCTCGGTGTGTGTGCTGGGATTGCACCATTCAATTTCCCAGCCATGATTCCTCTTTGGATGTTCCCCATGGCTATGGTATGTGGAAACACCTTCTTGATGAAACCATCTGAGCGCGTACCAGGAGCACTCATGTTCCTTGCCAAGCTGTTTCAGGATGCTGGTGCCCCCGATGGGACCCTGAATATCATCCATGGACAGCATGAAGGTAATAATAGCCCTTGGAGATGGCTGGAGTGTGTACGTGTTGTGGTGTATGTTCAGTGGAGGTACTAAAGAAGTCGGAGAGTCTGATACTACTGCTGTTAGATTGGTTTGGGCAGATGCTTCACCCCTGTTGATGGAGGGGAGGGGAGGTGACTGGGAGATTCTCTGCCATCTTGCACCAAATCTTTCAGGACACATGGTGGACAGAATTTTGGGGGCTGGGGTCAGAGTTCCCAAGGCATGTAGGTGTCCAAATTCTTTTTAGCCACCTAAGCTCCAACTGAAATAAGTAGATAAATCACCTTGATTTCGCAAGGAAGCCTAAACAAGAACTAAATGCCTCACTGAATATGGAGCGGATGCCAGTATTTTAGCTCCTAATGTGATGTTTTCCATAGCACGCAAGTACCCTCAGAACACAAGGACACAAATAGACAACAGCAACGTCGTTTCAGCATCGCTCAGGCACCTTGGGAGATGCACAGAGCGTGAGGAGATGGCAGAGAGCCAGGCGTATGAGCACGGGCAGGAGTACACATGTTGAGAAATTAGTGGAGAGGTGCATGGACAGACAGTAGGGGAACTCAAATGTGGGAAACACAGGCAGGAATTTTGATGAGAAGAAAGATACACGAAGATTTAGCACTGTGGGGATGGGGACAGAGGGAAGCATTTGTGCACCACAGTAGATAACATATTATTTCCTATTTGAAGCTGTGAATTTCATTTGTGACCATCCGGATATCAGAGCGATCAGCTTTGTGGGATCCAATCAGGCTGGCGAGTACATCTATGAGAGAGGATCCCGGAATGGCAAGAGAGTCCAGGCCAACATGGTAATGCTTCTGAATGGAGCACACTTCAGCACATAGACTGCCTCTGTCTCCTGTGAATGTTAAGAGAGACCACACCACTCAGCAGCAGAAGCTGACTTTGCTACTGATAGTTAAGTGAGGAGGCTGACCTTCTTGCCAGCCTGTTGGTAGCAGAGTCATAGCTACTATATGAAGATGTTGCCAGAGAACTAGAGAAGAAGTGGGCTGGGCTGGTTAATAGTGAGAGACTGTGTATATGTTGTATTTCAGGGAGCCAAGAACCACGGTGTAGTGATGCCTGATGCCAATAAAGAGAACACCTTGAACCAGCTGGTTGGAGCTGCTTTTGGAGCAGCTGGCCAACGCTGCATGGCCCTGTCTACAGCAATTCTCGTGGGAGAAGCTCAGAAATGGCTGCCAGAGCTTGTGGACAGAGCCAAAAATCTCCGTGTAAATGCAGGTACAGACTGTGATAATTTCTTACAAGGTACTTCGCTTCTGTACAACTGTAACTTTTTAGGTCAGCTTATCTGCCATACTACGGTGTGTCCCTTGGAGCTATTGGCACGATAGGTTTGATGTGTAGGGGTAGGAGCTAGCAAATTATCTGGATTGGGAAACACAGCCCTAGAGCTGGAGTTAGGAATATGTAAGAAGGCTTGGCAATGTGACTGTGATGCAAGGCTTGCAGGATCGGTCTTGTTTTAACTGGAGCTTTGAGGTTATGTCCTGTGTTTAACTCAAACCTACCATTTATGTAGCAATGTCACTTAGAGATCCTTCCAATTTGTTGTAAGCATGCAATAAAAAGGAAAAATGGAAACATGTACTTTGGAAAAACTAGACTATTTAATAAGTCTCCTAGATGTATTAATTCTAGGAGAATTATCTTTTGTTTACGTTCAATAAAAGTCCTGCAAAGGGGAAAAGTTTCCTCTCTGAGAAGAATCTGTTGTTGAATTTTGGCTTCTCGGTGATCTAAAATTATGCTTAATCTTATTTGTCAATTCTGAGAGTTGCAGGCTATTACTCCTGTTCATTCATGTCTCAAATCTTTGTTCTGTGTCTCAGAAACATCAGGATTTTCAGATTTTTCCTGCCAGTGTAGTTATCTCCATGATGCCTATGAAGAGGAAGCTGCCAGGGTTAAAAACTTGATGTCTCTGCCTCTTCACAGGAGACCAGCCTGGAGCAGATCTAGGGCCTCTAATCAGTCCCCAAGCTAAGGAACGGGTTTGCCATCTGATTGAGAAAGGAGTAAAAGAAGGTGCCAGCCTTCTTCTGGATGGACGTAATATCAAAGTGAAGGGCTACGAAAATGGCAATTTTGTTGGACCAACAATCCTTGCCAATGTCAAGGTAAGATGACCAAAACCAGTGCTCAATGCTGTATATTGCAGGGTCAGTTGAAAAATGGGTTACCCAAATCAGTCAGTAATCAATAATCATCAGGTAGGAAGTCCCTAAATGGCTCGGCCTTCCCTTGCACAATTCCAATAAAGTGCTCGTTGTAATGCTGTTGTGGAGGTGATAAAAGAATTTGCAGTAGTGCTACATACTCCGAAGGAGATTAATGATCTTAATTCGAACAGAACGCAGGCAATTAAAAGAAGATATGGGCAGTTTGTACTGTGTTAAACTAAATGTCCATTGAGCATAGTGTACTGTCTGTAGTAATGGCCAGCAGCTGATGCCTAAGGAAGAGTATGATGAACAGCCAAACTTGGAATTTCCCTTCCTCCATTACACATTCCTGCAGTTTGCAATTTAAGGACTTGTAGAAACAAAAGTTAAATATTTGTGGAAATCTTCATAAGAATAATATAGGATAAGGTACAAAATCTCTTTGTTGTTGAACGTATCCATGACTTTGTTGAGTCAGACTCTCAATATAATGCATAGTGTGCAAGAGATGGACACTACTATGGGGGAATATTCTTTACCAGGTACACATCTATGTGAGTTTTCATACCTAAATTCATTCTTTTATGTTTATGCAATTAGCTAGTATGATTTCCTTAATATTTAAATATTCAGTTCTTTTGGGTGAGTGATTCCATGATAGCAAACCAACCTTGATAATTCTGCCATTGTACTTTGTATTCTTAGGATTTCATTGATTTTATGCTATTTAATAATTCGGGCTTTTAATCTCTCAGAATTTTCTTGCCTGTGATGTGTCATAAATATTGCTAGATACTCAAAAGTAAAAGTTTCACTGAGATTTTGTGATTCTTAGTTTTCTTATACAGTAATATGGTAAGCCATGTAAAACTTACAACTTGTCAAATGAATGCTTTGTAGTTTGCTCTATTGGCTATTAGTGATTAAAGTACTCTCCAGCTGGTGTTTTTGTATTTGTCAGATGTTGCTATTTATCAGACATAAATCCTGGACACTGAGTTGGAGAGGATAGCAGGTTCTAGTCACTTTGTCAACAAGAACTGAAGTAAACTATCCCGAATTAATCCCGGTCTTAATCAGCCTTGGTCAGAGTAGGCCTGTAAGTGAGGTTAGGCAGGCAGTCAAAGCAGAAGGTGCTCTGGAGTTGAAAAGTGGAACCTTCTTTAGTGGACTAGGTATAGTGCAAGGCACAGGAAATGGTGGACAGGCAAGGAGGACTGCAGGATGGCCTGCGGCAATGCGGCATGATGGGTAATCCCAGGAATATCCTGAGCATTAGCAGCATGTGTGTTTATTATATCCTATTTCCTAAGGTATTTTTATCAGATCCTGTATACAAGCTGTTTTTTCTGCTGTTTGTCTTGGCAGCCAAACATGACTTGCTACAAGGAAGAAATCTTTGGGCCTGTATTAGTGGTTCTGGAAGCAGACACTTTGGATGATGCCATTGAGATGGTGAACAATAACCCCTATGGAAATGGAACTGCAATCTTCACCACCAATGGAGCCACAGCTCGGAAATATTCCCACTTAGTAGATGTGGGTCAGGTATGTTCAGGCTAGGATTTTTGCCATTAGTACTCACCATTTACAGTGGGTAGCCATTTACAGTGGCTCATTTACTCACCATTTACAGTGAGTAGCCATCCAGCTGTAGTGACTGGTCACTGCTCAGCCAACAGTACCCAGCCTCAGATTTAAAGAGACAAAATATGGTAGATTTTGGAGAGTGCTCTGTAGTCCGCTCTTTCTTGTGATTAACATGGCAGCTTTCCTTTGGTTTAGGTGGGTGTCAACGTTCCAATCCCAGTACCTCTGCCCATGTTCTCTTTCACCGGCTCTCGTGCTTCTTTCAGAGGAGACACCAATTTTTATGGCAAGCAGGTAACTTACTGATTCAGAGTACCCTATTGGGTTGAATTGTGATAAATCACATCATAAATGTCAGTGGGGAGATGGCCAAGTAACAAGCAATAGGACAAGAGGAAATGGCCTCAAGTTATGCCAGGGGAGGTTTAGATTGGATATTAGGAAAAATTTCTTCATCGAAAGGGTTATCAAACATTGGAACAGGCTGCCCAGGGAAGTGGTGGAATCACCATTCCTGGAGGTATTTAAAAGACGGGAAGATGTGGTGACGGACATGGTTTATTGGTGGTTTTGGCAGTGTTAGGCTGATGGTTGGACTTGATGATCTCAAAGGTCCCTTCCAACCTAAACAACTCTATGATTCTATCAGACCTCATTAATAAGGCGACTTTGAAATCATCTCAACCAGGAAGCTGAAGATCAGAGAGTGATCACAGTGAACACAATGCATGTTACAATAGCCGATTCCTTCTTTTTCCTTTGATATAAAAAAGCAAGTCTCTTTTTAGGAGATTTGAGAAGGGGGGAAGAACTAAGTAGCAAGCTTACTCACAGAATGAGAACCTTTGGGGAACTGGTAAAAAGAACAGGCTGACAGTTGTTCCACAGAGGAAAACTCAACCCTCTGTAGATACAGCAAAAACTGCTTGACACACCGCTGGTGCAGACCTTAAGAATTCATAAGGCCAAAGGTCTGATCCTTGTGTCTCTCCTTTCTGCCAGGGAGTGCAGTTCTACACACAGCTGAAAACTATCATTTCTCAATGGAAAGAGGAAGATGCCACCGTTACCAAGCCTGCTGTGGTTATGCCAACTATGGGAAACTAAATCAGCCTTTACAGATGCTGTTCCTGGTGCCCTTCTCCTTCTATGCTGCACTTTCCAGCTTTGTCCTATCATCATTTCCTTGGGAGTAAACAGAAAGCTCCATTTTCTCAAGGACCTCTGTTTCTGTGCAGATCAGGCAGGCTCATGTAACGCACAGTCTGAGTTTTCTGTTGCTGTCAGTGTTTTTTGGCTAGCTGAACTCATATTTTTTCCTATAACCTATCACAGAGGAAACAACCTTATCCAACTGAAAGCACAGACAAGTGCAATTGGTCTTAACTTGTGTTTCTTTCCAGACCCTCTGAACTTGAACATTACTCTGGTTTCCACTTCAGTATCTTTAGCCTTAGTGACTCACTCCTGGCTACATCGTGTAGCAATTTTCTTTACCTCTCTATCTTACACGTTAAGATTTTGAGTTCACTTTACTCAAAGATGAGTACTCATTTTGAGTGACATAACTGGGACACCTTGGGTGTCTCGTAGAAGTGACTTTACATACAATGAAGACAGCAAGTTTTGGAGTTGAAAATGTCAGGCTTTCATCTGTTGAGCAGTTTCCAAAACACTTGGGAAAGAGCTTTCTAAGGATTTTTCACGAAAGCATGTTTGATTGCTTGTCTTGAGGATGAAAGAAACTCCTGTATGGTACAGTGACCTTCACCGTGCCTCTGACAGCTTGAAAACTTCTGTTCCTGTTGTGCACGTGGCTTGTATTCTCCAGCTTGCTGTCAGTTCCATTATACCTGAAAGTTGTCTGGTGCCTTTTTATTGTGCTAACAGATATGTGCCTACAGGTCCTGTAACATAATGAAACTGTGGAAGCAGAAACATAAGCATGTATATGTATCTTCACGTCACAGCATCGTGTGGGTCTGGGTGGAAGGGAGAGTAAGTAGACAGGTCAGTAGGAGGCAAGAACATGCTTTTTAATCACAAAGCAGCCAGGCGTGTTCTGTTGGTTTCTTTTCCTGACTATAGGTCACTATTCTTGTGTTGATTGGTTGACTCCTTGTCACACTTGCTCTAGTCATATTTTCTAGAGACCGCAGGTCCCATTCCTAGAGAAGGATAAGACTTGGCATGCCCTGTTTTTAAAAATCTGTGCATTTGGAGCTGGAGAGCCTGTATTTGTATTCCTGGCTCCTGGAAGATGTTGCAGCCATGAGGGATCTGCAGGGAACTCATTCAAGCACCCATGGAAAATAATATTATTCTAATGATTGTAACCATTACTTGTTCTAATTATACCACCTGAATGTGAACACTTTGTATCCTGCCTTCTGGTAAAGTCATGTATTGGTGCAATTACTGTGGATTCACTAATGTTTGTATCTTTTTTTTTTTTTTTCCTTTGCTATACCCTAGAGGGAAATTCTTACCTTGCAATTTGATTACAAATTAAAAACATGCTAATACATTTCTGCAGAATATGACTGTTCCTTGGTAAGACATTATATAGGTGTGATGTTGACTTTATTCCCCTCTTTGCAGAGGTTGGTCTGTGACTCCTGTAACACATGCATACATCTTCCTTTTAGAGTATCTCAAGGACCTCTGTACCAATGTCCTCATACAGTATTTCAAGGAATGCCTTGTTTCTGTTTCCGCATACACATCTTTTGATCACAAAAACTCTTAAGCTCCACGTAAGTGACTTTATTACGAACTGAAAATATATCTTCATCAAATTATAGCAACACTGTATATATACAGAGTTCTAACCACTAGTCCAAATCCAGTAGCACCACTCGTGCTTTGTACAGGGTCATTCGAGCTCCTGGCTTGGTAAAGAATAAAATCTTAAAAATCTTAAAATTTTAAAATAAAATTTTGAGGAGGAGGAAAATAACTGTATTTCAAATGGATTTCAAAGGCATAGTCAAAGCAGTAGTGTAGCAGACAGCGGATTTAGAATTTGCAGCTTCACTCACAAGATAACTTCCAAAATGAAAAGTGCAGATGAGTTAGTAATTGCCGTGGCTGCTGTTCACACCAAAGTGTACAGCTGCCTTGTTCTGGTGTTAACATCTGAATGTGTGGAAGGATTACTGCAGAAGATGATGAATCTGATAATTTGGCCTGCTGCGTAATGAATATTAGGTTGGGAGAAGTATTTTCTGTGCTGCAAAGGTAAAATACTCTAGATAAATCACCATTCATGCACCCAGGAAAGGAATACTAATTAATAGTCTCTAATATTGTCTACAGTCGTTCACTTTCAAAATGCCTTAATTTTCTTCCTAACCAGCATTGCTATTCTGACTTTTCTGTTGTCTTATTAAAACTCATTATGTCTTTCCTTTAGAAATTCTAAAATCCAGCTTCTGCTGTAACAAAAACAGTCTTTATTATCAAGTTTACCTGCTCCTTGAAAAATTGCAGGAGTATCCCTGCACTTTCTCCAGACCTGTTCTAGACACTTGTATAATCATTTCATTTGTGTGCAAATATCTTTTCTGATTATCTGCATTTCCAATAGCCTTTTTTAAACTGATGGGTTTAAATAATTGTACTAGAAATACAAATCTTGTATCTGAGTTTCTTAGCTAATGAAATGCCTTTCTAGATCAAGCTGCAGATGCTGACTGATCATGATGTACCTCTCTCATCTCACTGCTGTTACTACTTTCTACCTACCTATTTATTCTCCTTTTCCTTTCAAAATTCATCATAAAAAATTAAGCTAAATAATATATTTTTTATATTATACAAAAGTATAATCTAAGTATAAAGTATCTCATAATAAATTTCTTTAGACTTTATTAAAATACCCTTTGTCCGCTCTTTGTCTCCTATTAGAAATAATTTCTTTCCTAGAAGGCACTGCTGTCTAGATTCTCAAAGCTATTTGATACTCTTAAGTCCAAAAATTATGTTAAAATAGTTAAACCTCTCGAGAAATGAGCCCTGTGACATCCGCTTCTGCTTGTTTCCCCTCTCAGTGCAAAAAAAAGGGCTACAACTCACTTCCACTCCTGTTTTGGGAAGTGGTGGTCTGCCTTTCCAAAGGAGGTGTCTCTCATCTTTCCATATAAATCCCTCCAGGGCTCCTGCTTATGAACTTTATCTGATCATTCGATGTCTGAGTATTACATTTTGTTTTGTGTGCTTGACTGCCTCGTGTCGGACATGACACTGCATGATAGCATGCCAGAACACCTCCCTACTTATTTCTCCAGGGTAAGTTGATGTTGCTTGCCTTGGCATATAATTAGCTATACAGTTCTATCTGAGTCTGTATCTGAAAATCAGGCATATGAGTCTTCATCCTGGTCCATTCTCTCTAAGTGATTCTACGCTGAACAAAAAAATCAGATTAATAGATCTGATAGGGAGGGATGACAGAGAGACAATTGCATTCATTTATATATAACCAGGACCGAGGAGATGTTAGTGTGGTATAATTTAGCATCTTACCCAATTTTGCTTTCTTCTTTAGTATTGTCAGGAGCCAGAGCTAAAGTAGCCAAAACTCTGGTGTATTTCCTGTGAGGAAGAAACAAGAGCAAAGTAATCCTCATCTACCAGTGACTTACAATCTACTGGTGATTTAGCTTTCTAATCCCACACCAAACTTGTTTTCTAAAATGAACAGCAAGCAAGAAATGCCAGGGCACCTCAGCTGCTGCAGTACACTATCCAAAATCAGCACTGTGAATTGAACATGAGTTCAGTTCACTCTGGAATTCTGTATTTTGGGGCTAAATCATTACAACTAAAAGGGAATGAGGAAAAACAAACAAAAAAGATTTTTAAAAAATCTGGGTTTAATCAATAGTCAACTTAATATGAAGTGTTTGTATTCCATTCCTCAAGGTTTCATAATGTACAGCTTTAGGTGTGTTCTTGCACGCTGACAAATACTGATAAAAGGAGTTAAATCCATGCACAAACTGGAACCATAAAAGCTGATGGGTGAATCATTTAATTGTACGTTTGTTACTTCTGCTGTAATAACCTTAACAAAATTTGCTAAAATTCCATTAATGTAACTTTCGCTAACAAAATTTAAATTTAATTTTTAAAAAATTAAATAAACTCTTTTAACATGGAGAAGCTGATATTCCACCCTAAGCATTAGGTCTCCCCAAACTACATTAAAAATCACAGCATTTTAGATTTCTCTTTGGGCCCTCTTATGCCCCAGTTCACAGTTTATAATATATTTCATGCTGTTTGAACTTTGAATTTCCAGTGTGAGCCATATTTTAGTTATCTCTAAAGTAATGGTCCCAGGTTTCTTACGCAGACAGCAATGAGCCATATGGTAAGTACACTTTTGATAATCTGGTTGTGGATATTTGTAATTTTTAATACTGGGCAGATTGCTTTACTGTACTCTTATTAAAAGGAAATATATGTAGGGAGTGCTAGTCACAATATACATTATTTACTTGTTTGGTGAGAATGGATAGGGATTCATTAATGACTGAACAAAATTATTCCCACTGCACTGAGCAAAGCTAATTCTCTGTCTTCCTCAGCACTACCAAAATTTACTTCCATTTGCTTTTCTTTTGATACTACACACAAAGATCTAACAGTATAGTCTGATGCATGACCAAAATTAGTATACAGTATATCAACTTTTTCAAAAGGTTAAATCACCCTTTTCAGAAGGTTAAAGTATCTCACACCAAGCCACGCAGTTAGCTAGATTCAGAGTTTCTTGGAAACCCTTGACTTGGAGTTATTAGCCTGGCTCCTGTAACAGGGAAAGCTCTGTATTCACCTACTGAAGAAACAGAATAGTACCATGGATTTGTACCATTCATTCTGGCAAAAAGCAATCACAGAACACATTCTTTTTGTTCCCATGTCAACTCACTGATATCCGCTTTTTCAAACTGTCTTTCTTCCCTGAAAAACACGGAAAAGATCAATGTATTAGAAGAAAATTTCAAAGGCATACCTCTCATGGATTCTGTGTGTATACAACAGGTTTTAAATTTGAGCTCTGCATTGGTCTTCTTCAGTTATTCATAGCATGTAAATTAAAAAAAATAAATCTGAGCACACAGTGATGTCCTTTTGACTTCTAATTCTATCGCTCTCTGAACCAAGTAGAACAAAACCAATGATTTCTGTTATATGTGTGCTTGTTACAAATACTGGGAGGGGGAAGTGTTAGTCCTAACCCGTATTAGTTTCAAGTACATTGTCCTTCCCTCACTTCTCATGCTTATGCATAAAAGGTCAATACATATAACCAATTTTCATTCTTGGTTCCAGTGTCCTCCTTCTCTTGCTCCAAGGAGAAGCTTCCTTAGATTTCTGTAACTACTGTCACCTCTGATTTTTCATGAAGTGTATCTGCTGTATCATTTTCGAGATAAGATAACCTGAACTGAACAAAGCATTCTGACTGTGTGTCGCTAAGTTACTCAATAGCCAATGCATACTAAGCAAACATTTTATTTGGGAGTAAGATAATTTTGATCTCTCACCAAGGTTGTATGCAAGCTTCAGCTATGGGGGACCTTAACCCTATGGCTTAACATCCAAGTGCCTGAATGCCTGGATTTCTAGCAAGAGGTTGGAGACCTCTAATCCTGGCCACTGTGGTATGTGTAGCTGTAATTTAAACTAAGCTGCATCCTAACACAAATTCTGAGATACTCACAGATCTCTGAGATTTTGTTTTCTTCACTATAAAATGAAATCCTGTCAATCAGTACTGTACTGCATGTGATCTTGTTTTTGATATGTCAGTGTCTATTTCAAGTAATGGCTTAATTTTTAGATTATTATGAAGCTTGAGGAAAACTGAAAGCACAGTGCAAAGCAGGGGCTTCTGACATATGGAAGAATAGTTGGAAAAAAAAATGGATTTGCCACCTACTGGATGTTTCTGTTAAAAGGATCAGCAACATAGTAAAGAGCTGTTAGCATCTCAATTGTAATTTTTAGGCTACAGTGTTAGTTCACTGGAGTGAGTAACATGTAAAAGAGGAATGCCAGAATAGCAACACCTATAAAACCGAAAAGATTAAAGAAGCAACAATAATTATTAAAAGGAAACTGGAGAAGCACATCTATACTGGAAGTTCTACATCAAATTCCACAGCACATGGCAGAATATTCAAAGAACTCTTTCAAGCTTATATTGAATTTAATCCATAGAAATAATGACGAAAAAGTGATAGCCCAGTTGAAATTAGGGGCCCGCAAAGTCATTACCAGTTGATAGGATATTACACCTCATACAATTATTCTCACTACAGAAGCCTCCACGAGCATTCCGAATCTAGACAATATTATCATGCAAAGGGGTTTCAGCTGTGCTAGGAAGATAGACACTAGTTTTTGATGTTTCAATACGAGTAACATTTCTCTGCTTCCTCTAGTCCTCTGTTTATGTTGCTTTTGAATGTTTTGGTTTGGGGTAATTCTTCCTTCCCTGCACTACCCAGTCTTCATCGAATTTTTACACAATTTATAAAATTCACTTAACTTTCTGACTTGCATTATTACTTTGCTTACCCTTCGTAGTCCACCTGTGCCCATATTTTTGCATCACTGGCAGTCATTCACACACACTGTCACTGTTTAATGCTTTGTCTATTCATTCAGTCATCAAGATCATTCAAAGTCTAATGCCTCAAGCATTCTTTGAAAAATGCCTGACTAACTCCCATTTAATATCTTATCTTAAAAGCAGCTTTATATTAATAATCCAAATGCCGTTGACCAATCATTTGTCTACACAGGAAGCATCTGGTGTTGTTTCTAAGCCCCTTCTTGTGGTTGAAAAAAACTCCAGTTGAGCTGAGTCAGCAAGGCACTTGAATTGCTTGAGGCACTTTTTTCATGTCACCAGTCAGCTGGGATACTTCTTTATCCCAGGCTGAAATGTTTTACAGGCAATACTACTATTCAATGTTTGCATTATAGCTCCAAAGTATCTCTGACTAGGTCATGCGCTGTATAAGTGCTTAATGAAAGACTGTCCCTAGTTTTATATTCTAAATGGCTTATGTGGTTCAAAAGATGATACAATACCAGCATTCACATCCTAACTGAGCTGACTAGTGAGAAATCAGTCAGACTTATACTGCCTGTAGCCAACTGCTAGCTCCTCCATACATATCTTTAAAGCATGCACTAGATGTTCTAGTCCATCCACATATATGTTTGCATGATTCCATGTTATTGTGAAGAAAAACAAAACCAACTCTACAGCACCGGACCATTACCAAAGCGAGTTCTGGCTTCAGAATTTGCATTTTATCAACCTAGTGCTTTTCCTCACGCTCTGTAAACTGCAAAGAAAACAATCCAGTACATCAGCCACATCTGTTCTCCTCCACTCCCAAACTCTATGCTGCCATACAGACAGAAAAATTGCTTTTTAATTAAACATTGCAAATGCATATTTGTGACAAACTTATATCTTCTAGTTCTTTCTCCATAGCTGCTTTATTGCTGAGGAACTCCGTTATTAATTTCAGTTCTAATTGAATTTGGCCAATTTCTCTGACTTTTTCTGAAATTTTTTTTCCATTTCTTTTATTTGTTGGGCATAATAGTCTGCCTGCAAATCAGAAATTCTCAATAAGAAGAAAACAAAATGAGAGAAACCAATCATCAAATATTGTAACATAAAACACAGAACACACAGAACTGAATGGCTGAAATTATACCGAGCTGTGGTGTTTTAAAAACCGCTGAATTCATCATAAGAAGAAATGCTGCAAACTCAGCAGAAGCTACCTGCCAGTGAGATAACAACTCCAGAAACGAATAGCAAATTTAAAGCAAGGTCCATAATATCATTGTATTGGGTTTGCGTGGCAAGGTTTTGGTAGCGGGTAGACTACAAGGGCGACTTCTGTGAGACGCTGCTGAAGCTTTCCCCATGTCCAACGGAGCCAATGCCACCGGCTCCAAGGTGCACCTGATGCTGGCCAAGGCCGAGCCCATCAGCAATGGCGGTAGCACCTCTGGAGTAACATATTTAAGAGGCGGGGGTCGGGGGGGAACTGCACAACACCAGCAGCAGTCGGTAGAGAAGAGTGAGAATACGTGAGAGAAAAAGCTCTGCAGACACCAAGGTCAGTGAAGAAGAAGAGGGAGGAGGTGCTCCTGCAGCTTGTGGTGAGGCAGGCTGTCCCCCTGCAGCCCATGGAGGTTAACGATGGAGCAGATATCCACCTGCAGCCTGTGGAGGACCCCATGCTGGAGGAGGTGGATGCCCCAAGGAGGCTGTGACGCCATGGGAAGCCTGTGCTGGAGCAGGCTCCTGGCAGGACCTGTGGGCCATGGAAAGGAGCCCATGCTGGAGCAGCTTTGCTGGCAGGACTTGTGACCCCATGGGGGACCCATGCTGGAGCAGAGTCTGTTCCTGAAGGACTGTACCCCTTGGAAAGGATATGTGGAAAGGACCCGTGCTGGAGCAGTTTGTGAAGAACTGCAGCCCGTGAGAAGGATTTACATTTGAAGTTTGTGGGCTGTCTCCTGTGGGAGGGACCCCACACTGGAGCACGGGAAGAGTGTGAGGAGTCCCCCCACCGAGGAGGAAGAAGCAGCAGAGACGTGGTGAAGTAACCACAACCCCCATTCCCTGTCCCCCTGTGCCACTCAGGGGGAGAAGGTAGAGAAAATCAGAAGTGAAGTTGAGCCCTGGAAGAAGGGAGGGGTGCAGGGAAGGTGTTTTAAGATTTGGGTTTATTTATCATTATCCTTCTCTGATTTGATTGGTAATAAATTAAATTAATTTCCCAGAGTCAAGTCTGGTTTACCAACAATGGTAATTGCTGAGCAATGCCCCTGTCCTTATCTCAACCCACCCATCATCGTACCTTCTCTCCCTTCTTTCATCCTATTTTCTTTCCCCCGTGCAGTTGAGGAGGGGGAGTGACAGAGCAGCTTTGATGGGCACCTGGCATTCAGCCAAGGTCAACCCACCACATCTATTATCTATAGCCTTTTCTGCTCTTTATAATCTGAGGGTGAGAGAAAGTTCCTTATGGAGCGTGCTTGATGGGAAGTAACTGTCTCAAAGTGCAGATGAGCACAGTTCTGTGTTTCTTACTGAAGCCAGATTAACAAATAATTATCTTCTCAGTTCTTTTCAAGAAATCTTGGTTAAACAGTAATGAGTGAAGGAGAACTATAAAAGAATTCAAAGTAGTTATTGTTTATCTCAGTAAAAATGAAGCATGTTTTTGCTGTGCCTCTGGCCTCACTGTTACACAGCTGGTTCCTAATACTATTTCAGATGCTATAAAATATTTCTACTACTATCTGAAATAATAATACAGAGTCATGGGATAATTCCCACAACACCATTGTTTTTTTCAAGTTCTTTCTTCATGCAATATTTTTGTATTAAAACCTGCAACAGTTAACTGCCCTAGGTTGTTCCTTATACTGAACTACTTTTCAGCCTGCTCAGGAGATCCCCCTGTTCTGAAGACAAAGAGAAAAGTTAATTCACCAGCTGCTCCTTCTCTTCTTGGGCTTGCTGTTTCAAATCAATCAGCTTCTGCTTCAGTTTCTCAATCTGTGAAAAGAGAAATCAAGAAACAGTAACTGGGGGGGGGGGAATGTCCTTGCTCTGTTCTTCTCTTCAAATTTAATTATGAGAAGACACAGAAAGAGGGGAAAGGTCCCTCATTTGCAGTGTCAATTAAACCATGTTTAAAACTGTTTGATCTGTGTTAAGCATAGGAAATAACGTGAGCTGAAACTATACAAACCTACACGTATTGGATACAAACAGATCTGTAACTCTACTGAAGAATTAAAACTAGATGGACATAGAGTTTTCTTCCTTACTGTTTTGGATAGAGGTGCGGTGTTAGAGAAGCAGTTTAGAAAAAGAGAGCAAAGACATACAGAGAGAAAAAGAGGCAACTGGAAAAAGGTCTGAGTAAGATCTTCTATAGTGGACAGGCTAAAAGAAAATAGTGGGATGTGAGCAAGAAAATTGTCTCCTACCATTTGACCTCACCAATGTCCTGGGGACCAGAGCTTTGTATATTCATATTCAATAAATAGGATGTTAAAATAATTTAAATTTAGTTTCCATTTTCGGTTTCTTTTTCTAACTGAAAAAGGGTTTAGTTTGGTACTTGGATTTAGAAAAGTAGGAGTAAGATGAAAGTGAAACAATCTGCCATAGAGGAAATGGTAGCGACAGCATGGGGCTTCTTTTCCTTCATTGTGTTCTGAGCTTGGCTCTCTTTTCTCTAAAACCTTCTCCAAGTAGCTAAAACCAGCAGATTTCCCCCTTAGCTTTCTCTCTTTTTTTTTTTTTTTTTTTTTCAGACTGAAAAAAACCGCTTTGGCGTTTTATTGCGCACCCTGTGCTGAAGCCCCCCCGGCCCTCTCGGTGCCCTCCCCTGGGCTCGTCCCGGTATATTGCCTTCTCCCTTATCCTGGGGGGAGCTTTAACCCTTATCCTGGGGGGAGCAGGCCGCAGGCAGGGAGGGCGCTAGGGGCAAGGCCTCCCCCTCACGGCCCAGC
>NW_009648876.1:9050155-9059576 GCF_000708025.1 Charadrius vociferus | reverse complement strand
CGCAGAGGCTTTTGCCTGAGGAGAGAAAATGAAGGTAGAGGAGGGTTTGGTTTTGTTTTGGGTTTGTTTTTTTTTTTTAACGCGTGTTCTGTGTAGAGGTTTAAAGTGCGGCTGTTCGGCGCGGAGGGAGGAAGAATGCTTTGGCGTTGAGGTGTGCAAAAGTTTAGAAATAAAACTCAAAAAACCCCATAAAGCCGACAAAGTTCGGGTGTCAGGGTGCCAAGTTCCCCGTGGAGGAGCCTCGGGGAGCGCTTTCCAGGCGCGCAGCCGGCAGCGGCGCTGAGCGAGTTTGCCCCGGCGCTCTCCCCCGGGCTTAGGGGGAAGCCAAAGCCCCTCCTGCACCCAAAATCCCGCCGCACCCGAAATCCGTTTTCTAAGAATACGGGTCGGTCCCAGTAAAAGACGTTATTTACGGCCCCCGTGTGGTGTGTACGGTGACAAAGTTGAGAGGGGACACTCGCTACCGCGCTGCCGGAGGGTCGGACTACCGCGGCGGTCTCTTGGAAGGCCGCCTTGCTCTAATTAAACAGGAAAATTGAAACCCCACTTGGCCAGAAATGAGACTAAGTAAGTAATGTGTATTTGGAGCCCCAGTACAGGAAAAAGAAGATTAAAACGGCTGATAACGCGTATTAGTGAGTTGGTTTAAAGCTGTAGATCCGGAATTTTACCCCAAATAGATGTGTGCAAAGAAAATTGTGCCGTTGTCTTTATGGAAATGCTGGGAAATTTTGCCAGTGAATTCAGTTATTCTTTCTATTATGATTTTTAAACGGTATACTTTTAAGAAGCTTAAATTTTTGTCAAAACAATCCAAGAAAGCAATTTTTTTTTTACTAGATAAAAATAAGTCCAGAAAAAATGTAATGAATTTTTGTTTCTGGGAGAAAAAAAAGGTAAAAATGTATTTGTCTAGTCATGAGTGCTATGTCTAAAAGCTGCTCATCTGGGAAGTAGATCTTGTTACCGTAAGAGCTGCTCATCCGGAAAATAGATTTTGTTACTCTTTTAGTGCAGAAAATAAACCTCCTATTCGAAATTAATTTCTGTGTGTATGAGCAATAAATAGCTATGAATTTAACTACCTAATTTGTCTATTTTGTTTCCTAAAATATTTTGCGTGAGTATTTATAGATCCTAAAGATTTCGAATTATTTTCTAGTCTTTTTATTTATGTCCAAATATTTCCCAGTGATATTTTAGGAAACAGAAGGGAAATTCTAGTGTATGTCAGGTACACTGCTTTTTCTTCCACTTGGAACAGACAGACTCATTCATCTTTACAGGGAGATGCTCCTGTTGCTGTGGTTTGGGTTTTGCATGTTCTTTTGTTAGAAATATTCAAGAATGTGGGTGAGACTTTCTTATCTTGAAAAATTACCAGTGTTTCTGTGTATGGTGAACTCTAAGTAAGGTTGTGTTTTGCTGTCTTAAGGTTTATTATTATTATTATTATGGCATTGTGTTCACTTCTGTTGTTTAAGGAGAGTTTGGTTGGGTTTTGGGGTTTTTTTTGTGTTTTTTTTTTCCTTTTCTTCCTATTCATGCTTTCAATCTTGGCAGTGTCTCTGCAGCATCCCAGTATTTTTGGATCATGCAGTCTGTGTAGCTCCCAAATCTTTATATTGGATGTGCTTCAACTTTTTGGTTTAGTATCTAAAATCTGCCTTACGCAGATGATATTTACATGTGTTTCTCTGTGTTAGGAAATGCATGTTCTACCTTGTGTCACTGGACTCGGGCCAGTGCTGGTAGGTCAACTGTAATGTCTGTGTAAATGTTTTACTAACTTGTTGAACTCTGTTAACTTTCAACTTCTTGAAGTTTGTCCTGTGTAATTATCTGAGCATGTTTCACTGCTCGTATTGATCAAGGATAAACTCAAATTTGAATAAAGCAACTCGACTGATCTTTTATGTGCCTCCATGACCTTATAATTTGCCTGATACGTAGTCCACTCTTACTAGCTGAAAGCGAAGGTGAAGAAGTGCAGGCTCAGTGGCTCTTGTCGCGGCGCTCCGAAGTGGTTTTCATTAGGAATCTCTGGAGTGGAATAGCTGTTGCTTCCATCCTGCTTCAGGTGTGTGCCTAACGTGTTCACAATTGATTATTACTGCTCATTTATAAAGGCAGTAAGTGGAGCCTGCTGATGGTGATCTGTGCGTTTTATGTTGCATATATTAATGTAATGAACTTGTGCTCGTATTACTGTTACCCTGTTTTCTCCTTTCTGTTTGTTGTTCATTTTATCCGTCCTGTTGTATTCTGATCGCAGGTAGGATTTTAAGTTGTTTGAGAGGAACTCTTGGAAATATTTTCCCTTCTCAGTAACTAATCCCTTGTCTATTTCTACCCTGATTTTTTTCCTCCATTCTTTCTTCTGATCCTCTTTCCAAATTCCTTTTCCATTGCCATTTCTGTTACGCTTTGCCCGTTTCCCTCTGTCGTCTCTGATTTCTTACTCTCTTCATCTATCTTTTTGCTTCTTGTGGACACTGTTTTGCTAGTGCACTTGGTTAAATGGTCTCCCATTGAAGAAGCGCAATGTGCTGCTTTCATTTTTAACGAGGGTGGAGAAAAAGAAAATCCTGAATTTCATTTTTTTTGTCTTTAGGAGGATAAAGGTGGAAGGGATAAAAGTCAGGGGAGAACTAGAGAATGGAAAGTGTGACGTGGTGGTGAATGTCTGAGAAGGGATAGAGAAGAGTTTAGTGAGCGAGTGTTCCATGAGAGTCTAAGGCTCATCCAGTAGTAGATCTGGCAAGAAAAGTATGTGTTACTGATGGCAGTTGCTCAGATATTTTCGGATCATCAGAGATTCTGAGGCTTGCGTAAGTGTCATGTGCCATTTGTAACAGGACTCTGGAGTTTGTTCTTAAGGCAGGTGCTTGGGTTGTATTTGTGATGGTTCAGTAAGCAAAATCCTTACTTTGCATGAAAGTAATAATACCTGACCACCTGGAAGGTAATGCTCACTAATGTAGCTTATGTTCTGTTAAAACAGCACAGCTACTTGGATTTTCAGTAGATGAATGCAAACGTGGGTATTGCCAGCTGCATCTTGGTACAAATCCATAGCTATGAAGCTGCCAGACAGCTCAGCACTTTTCATGAACTCTGTTCAGGACAGGACTTTTAAGTTGTTACAGGTTAGAACTAAGTTTTTACTCATTTCCACATAAAATGTGAACGCTTTAGAAACTATTACAGTTGGAGGTGATCTGTCACAGAGGGTGGTCAGGGCTATTGCCTGTTTGTGGAATAGTTAAGTCACTTCTGCCTCTTTTCAGAGCATGCTTTTAAGGCAGAGTGGATTAAGAGCTTGTGGTTCTGCCCACAGCTCTCTGCATTTACTAGGAACAGGAGGATACAAATAAAGGTCACAGAAGGGAGGCAAGGTTACCCCTCTGCAGTAGGCTGCGACATTTTGTTTGCTCTAGAGATAGCTGAGTGAGTTAGAGACACTCGAGGAATGATCCAATGCGACATTGTTTACTGAGAATGGGTAAAAGTCAATCTCAGTTGGCTGTAACTGGGGACAAGGGTGAAGGATGGACATAATAAAAGTTGTACAACACTAAATCTGGGTTAAAAGGTAGTGGAGGATGAGTGAGTTCTTTGAGTGTGGGAGAAAGGTGTGTGGAAATAGAGACTACGTCAGGTTCACATAGAAGGGAAAGGAGAGAGGTTAGGGTTATGAATGAATAAATGTAGGATAGAGACAGCAAATAAAGATTTTGAGAGAATGAACGTAGTGCGGCTCAGCAGATTGCTAAAAGATGATCAAATGTAAAGGCTGGAGGCGGGTGAGGGTCTTGGGCAGAGCAGATGAACAAGCGTATGAAGTAGAATCTTCAGTGCTGTGGGCAGATGGCTGTGTCACGAAGTGTATGGAGAAAGATAAGGAGCTG
Source organism: Charadrius vociferus (assembly GCF_000708025.1). Taxonomy (NCBI): domain Eukaryota; kingdom Metazoa; phylum Chordata; class Aves; order Charadriiformes; family Charadriidae; genus Charadrius; species Charadrius vociferus. The sequence continues at coordinate 9,055,665 of NW_009648876.1, read as the reverse complement.
TTTGCACCTTCTGTATGCTGAGTGCTGTGTGTGTATGTCAGTGCCAGCAATACTGCATATGGTGGAGCATCTGGCTACATGCTCTTCCCTGCTGTTAAAATGCGAATAACAAAGATAGCTATATATTTTCCTCCTTTTTACCTGGGCACCTAACGAACCTTATAATTTCTGTGCCTAAATCTTTTCCTTTATTAGCGTTTTTTAGGAAAAAAAATATGTGCAAAGAGATACGTGTTAACAGAGAGGACATGTAGTTGTATCTTGGTATCCAATACTGTGTCACACAGTTTTGGGACCTTGGCTTATGGAAGCTGTTGTTCAAAGCTGTGTAAGCAACCTGAGTGTTCAGGGCAACTGGTCTAGATGTGAGAGTGTGGTGGGGTTTTGTTGGATTTTTTTGTAATTCTGAAAATGAAAACTGTATCAGGAGAAAATGATGAAAAACCAAAATCAAGACAGGAAGGAAAAGTATAAAAAAAAGAGGTGGAGCCCAGGTGGACCTTACGGTTCAGTCCTTCTTGTGCAGCACAGGCTTTTCTTGAGAACGAGGATGCTGCTGGAAGGATATGCCTTCAGTCTCTCTGTGCACTAATCTCTCCCAGCAGCTGTTCTGAGCCTGAGATGAAAGTCTCTTTCTTTGTGACTCTGAATAACTTGTGTTCTGCCACAGTATCTCAAGTGTGTAAATGTTAGGGCAAAGCAGTTCTGCCCTGAGCTCCCCTTTGGTGATGCTTCTTTTTGGATAACATTTGCGGTTTTTGGAGGTTCTGAGGACTCTAAATGTTGAGAACCTTCAAACCAAATCAGATAAAAAAATTGTCTACATAAAGTCAAAACCAGAATTAGTGGGAAGCAAACCACTTTAACTCTTCTGCATTTGGGAAATGGAAAAACCTTTACTCTGAAAGAACAAATTGCTTAGATGCAGTTGTAGCATTAAGTGCAGTAAATCACATCTTTTGGATGAGGTGTTGAAAAGTATCTAAAGGGCAGAATATATGCGGATGGACTTTGTTTGGGTTTGGTGGTTTTTTGTTGTTTGTTTTTGTTTTGTTTTGTTTTTCTGCAGACTTCTTAAGGAGAGGGCTCTTGGTAATTTCCATTACTGCTTTTTGTTTTTCTCTACAGGACCTACTGCAGCTCTGTGATTGCTGATCTATGCTTGACTGCCTCAAGGGGTCCTGGCAAAATGGCATCTTCCAGACTTCCCATCCTCCTAGCATTGGCATTTTCTTCTTTGTCCTTTGTTCTTTCCCATTCAAACAGGGAGATGTGGTTTCAGGATTTCTTTCCACCTAATGTGTGCCCTATAAATGCCAAAGCCAACACTTTTTATGGCATAATGTTTGATGCAGGAAGCACTGGAACCCGGATTCACATTTACACCTTTGTGCAGAAGAGCCCAGGTAGGACGCCGTGTCAGTCTGTGCACTTGGAGTATGTTGACTTAGGATCCAGCTTCCCAAAAGAGGTGTTTTTTTTGCTAACACAGCATTTGGGAACAACTGAAGATTTCATAGAATGGTTTGGGTTGGAAGGAACCTTAAATATTACTTAGTTCCAATCCCCCTACCGTGGGCTGGGACACTTTCCACTAGACCATTTCTACAGTTTGTCCTTCAAATGGTCCTCTGGCAGATGATTATTGTCCATTTGTGGTGGTGTTTTGCTGTGATTTTTTTTTTTTTTTTGTGTCGATCTTTTGAAACTTAGAGGTTTAATTCTGGGTATACTGGAGAGTTCTGAATTTCCAAAGATTTTAATCTATGTCTCATTGAGTTGGAAAGAGGCTTACACTGTTTTTGTTAAGTTGCATGTTACCTTAAATTATATCAAGAGATACTTAAATTCTGTGTATGTTTGTATGTCACATTTTGTAGTAAATTAAAATCAGTAAATTAAAGAGTTATGAGCACCAAAGGTCTGAGCCATTTCCAAGAAAACTCCTATGCACAGATGCACCATAGTCGAGTATATCTGCTTCTGACACAGTGCAGAGGTACCCAATTTGGCTGCAGGTGCAACAGGATTCAAGAGGGTGAATTAGCTTGGGTGCAGTGAGCCAGCCAGTTTGCAAAGGCTGAAGTCTGGTTGATGGGACTCAGCTAATAAGCATAGTACCTATGTGGTTTCACATGATTTCAACCTTAGTTTGGAAGGACTGGTACAACATCCAGCTCTGATGGACTCACTCTGACTTGTAATATGCAATACTCAGGGATGGCTTCTAGACCCAAGCTGCTCTGGGACCAGTGGTCATACTGGTTTGGCTTTGCAGCCAAGTGCTTGAGCGCAGTCAGCTCTGTGTTCATAAGTTGGATGAATCAACTAGGAAAAATCAGAAGTTGACTCTGCGTGTCTCAATATGAATTAGAATTTCACAATTAGCTTGGGGACAGAAAGGGAAAGACATTTTATTAAGATTAGGCAACAGTCATGCTACATTGCTATAACTCATTGTAGTTCACAAATGCAAAATCAACGTCCTTCTAATTATAACAACATGTTTGTAGTTAAGTTGTTTGTGAACTTGGAGGATACAAGGGCAACATTCTGTTAAATATGCTCTTGAAGTGAAGGAGCAGTGATGTTTTAGGGAGGGAATAGTATTGTTTGCAATGGGAAATAAGGATAGTCACTTTGCAGTGGTTGCAGGCAACCTTTTTGAAACTAAAGAAAAAGAATTGAGTTGTTGACTGTTTCATGTAATGTTTTGTTTGTGCAGAAAACCTCCCAGAGTTGGAAGGGGAAATCTTTGAGTCTGTGAAGCCAGGTCTTTCTGCATATGCTGATCAGCCTGAAAAGGTAAGGCGCTCCTTCATTCCCAGCGAGTTGGTCTTGCTTCTAGTAATATTGGTTGGCCTCTACCAAGCAGTGGAAGTATTACTAATTGTAATTGCAGAGAGTCGAGAAAAAATGTAAAGGTTCTACTGCTGGCTCTCTAAACCTGTTGCTTTACTTTTATGACTTAATTTCTATATAGTGAAATGGGACCTGTTGTTTTACATATTTCATCAATGGAACAATGGCTTAATTAATTGCTTAAATGCTACATATGACTAGACTATATGCCTTTGGGTATTTCAAAGATAAAGTGGTTTTTGGCTCTAGCAGCATCCATATTCATTGTTTATTTCGCCTATAGCTACCCCAAATATAAACAAATATATGTACTCCTGTTTCATTTACTAATAGTTTTCTCAGTTTTTCCTATTGGTTAAAATTTTCAGTGCTGGTCACAGTTCAAGATGGGCGTATTTTGTTTTAATTTGTTTAGTTTAGAAGTAAGGGGTTAAGATTGCAGGGGTTTTCTTTTTTAGTCATGTTACACTGACAAGCAAAGAGGGTTCATTTCTTTGACTTGTAAAAATGTTTCCTTTTTTGTGTGTGTATAGTCAGATCTACAAAAGTTAATTTTTGTTAATAGGTAACGGAGAAGGGGAAGAATAAAGATGCAATTAGCAGGTTAAATCAGGCCTTAATATTTCTGTAAGTGTATTTTCTGCTTCTGTCATCAGACTTCCAGTCATTTGTTTGTTTTGATTCTTTACTGTTATCTTTGGAACCATGGCTTGGAAGCCAGTGCTCAGTGATACGGAGAATTCACTTAAGTCGTGCTTAGTTCAAATATTTGATTAAAGTTTTAGCTGAGCAATGGTTTAGGTACAGGCAGTTACTCTTCTACTGCCTTAGGACTTTTGTTGTTTTGGTTATATATGGAGTTTTTCAAAACACAGTTGGACAGTTCCATCTTCCACAATCAGATGTATTAATTAACATATAAATTTATAATTTTAATAAGAAATTGAAGCTAGGTGCAATGCTCTGTTTTCAAATGAGGGTGGTTGTGAATTTGTGCACAGTACTCTTGTTGCATGCCACTCTATTGGATCAGGACTCAGAAATGAGCAACAGAGCAGATACCTAGATTAATCCCGTTGTTGTGATACACAGGGCCAGTCCTGAAGTAAGCTGCCGTTTTCCAGATGCCCCTGCGCTGACAGTAAGCTCTTTCACGAGCTAAAGGAGGTGTCAGAGAAATGATAGATTAGATACTTGCAGTCTTGGAGTTGGGGGCTTCCACAGGGGGAGTTTCAGGATTCTCATTTTGCTCAGCTGCATTCAGTGCTATGGGAATTTGAGTGAAAAACTTTATGGAAGAGTGAATGGCTTTTGGATTTTTTCAAAATTTTATTAAATCTTCTATGATTTTACTAAACTGTCTTGTTTGTTGGGTAGGAGAGGAGAAGAATTCACCCCAAAAGCTTTTAGAAATTTCACAGGATAATGTTTATTGCTAATGCCAAACTGTAATTGTTAGAGCAGTGTAAATAATTGCGAGCCCAGCAGTGATGCCTGTACCTTGTGTGGTAACCATTCTACAGCTGGCATTTTAATTACCTTACTGGTTATGGACACGCTTGGAATTCTTATGTTGCACTTAATGAAATCTACAGACATTCCCCCTGACCTTGGTAGCTTTAGTCAATAAGTGCACCATTTAGTTTTGTTGAAGTGCAAGATGTTAGGTTTGTCAGGTAATCAGTTCTCTCACCTCTTTCCATTCTTTCCAAAAAATACCTTCCACAAACAATGAAATTTCTCTTGCCTAAGATATATCTCTGCACATACCCTTCCTTCCAATGCAGACATTCTCTTTAAGGTTCTAATGAGATGTCTAGCACAGTTTTTATACTCATCTTGGGTGTGGGTGAGGTATCTTCTGCTATTGAATACTGGTTTCGTTAGTTTTGAGGGGAAATTGGGAGGCTTATTTTCTGATGGCCTGCAGGAGGAAACTGTAAGAAAAACATCTTTTTCCTTTTAGGGTGCTGAAACTGTCAAAAGATTGTTGGACATGGCCATAGATGCTGTGCCACCTCATCTCTGGAAGAAGACCCCAGTAGTGTTAAAAGCCACAGCTGGACTGCGCTTGCTGTCAGAGGAGAAAGCTCAGGCTCTGCTTTTAGAGGTAATACTAAGATCTTTTGGATGTACTAGTATTGCTCTCCCTGTTTCATCTTTTGTGACTCAGTTCTCCATTCTATTTAGCATAAGAGAATTTCAGCTGTGAAAAGTGACTGTAATCCCATGATAGCATGAAACTCAGACTTTACAGACTTTCTTGTGTGGTCCTGAAATCCTTTGTCTTGATGTGGATAGAAGGCATGGGGAGAGAGACCTACAACACTTGTTTCTTTCTTTCCTGGCCCTTGAAAGAGGAAGAATATTGTCTAAACCACACACTTGTCTTATTTTCTACTGCTGTGAAAAAGAAAACTTTCTCTGTCACCCTCAGAGCAGAACAAGACTCTTTAAGACCAAGGAATATAATCATTATTTCTTTCTTCAGGTGAAAGAAGTCTTTGAGGAATCACCATTTCTTGTTCCAGAGGACAGTGTTAGCATCATGGACGGGTCATATGAAGGTATGTTTTAGAAGGCAGAAAAAGTGAAAGCAAAGAGAAATGGGGGAAAGAGAGAGAGAGATCTTATGAACGTGAGAGGGA
>NW_009648876.1:9025169-9050084 GCF_000708025.1 Charadrius vociferus | reverse complement strand
GAAAGAGAAATGGTCACTAAACTAAGGGAAAAAATAAAAGGCTTCTAGCCCTGTTTGAAACAATGCAAACCTGCTTTTCCTAAGAGGTGCTGATTACTTGGTCATCTGTTAGGCTACAGATGCAGACACACAAAGAGATCTATGAGTTAGTGAGATTGAAGGTTCATCCAAAACCTTCTGAGGTTCCAGAAGAGAACCTCATCTTGGAAATAAGTATGCAGGCTAACCAGCTGATGCCTGCTCTTGGGAACTGGTGGAAAAAAGATGGTGTCCACCTCTGAAAGGCTACATGACGATATATAACAAGCTGGGAAGCTTATGGAAAGTGCCTAGTAAATTCTGCAATATCAGCATTAAAAATAATCTCTTACGATTAGCTCATCAATTATCAGGTTAAAGTTGGAAGCATTGTGAATGTTAGAGGAAAATGAAGGATAATTGGCAAGTATTAAAAAAATTAGATAATGAAATACATAATAAAATAATAAATTCAGGTATCCTGTTTGGAAAAATGCAGCTAGTAAAGTCGCAAAGGAAGTAACCTAAAATGCAAGAAAAGGTGAAATATGTTGCAGGTTTGGAGTGAGTGATAATTTTGCAGTGCAGAATAGGCCACTGTAACATTTTGGCTCCGTATTTGGATGTACTACCTTGGAGAACAGGCAGGCAATAGTCCTTCTGTATGGATGCATGATAAGAGCCATCTGTGAGGTTACATTCAGTTCTGAACACTTCGTTATGTCAGATATATTGCCAGTTTGGAAGGTGTTCAAGGAAAGCAAAAAGAATTATCACAATGTTTAAACAACTAATAAATGGAGGAAGATTAAAGAGCAAAGTCTGCCCAAGAGAAAAGGAGAAGTAACATAAAGCTTGCAAGTATTTGAAATGTGGTGCAATGCATAGTATGTCACTAAGATTAACAGGTGAATTGTAAAGTAGGGAGAAGTGTTGTATTGACAGGGAGCAGGACTAGTGAGGCATAATAGAGCACAGCATAGCCTGCCAAGATATATTTTAAAATCCCACTTCTTCTACTGTCACGTGTTTGCCTATGTTTGGGTGAGAATCATGCCAGCGTCAAGCAAGCCACTGGAGTTGTGTTTTACTGATTGCTGCTATGTCTGTAGTGTAATTACAGAAACCGCAAGATTAAAACAGAGTGGTGTGTATGTAATTTTCCAATTAGGAATTGAAATGCTGGGAGGAAAAAGTTGCCACAGAAACTTGTGCATTGTATCAGCTTGTTACTTCTTTGTATATTGTTTGGATAATAGGCGTGACTTGTGCATGCTGCCGTTGCTTGGATATTACAAATGTTCTACCTATTCCAGTTTATGAGAATTTAATGAATCAATAATGAACCATATCACTTAAATTGTAAGCTTGAATTAATCTCTGAAGTATGAGGCAATTACATTAAGTTAGTAATGATTTCTGGGTAAATAAGTAACATGTGGATGGGTGGTAAGGGTGTGCAGGGGGTTGTGGGAGTATTCAGCGGTGACTTTGTTTTCTTTTTCACTCTTTGCAGGAATTTTAGCCTGGATCACTGTGAACTTTTTGACAGGTAGTTAATTCTATATAACTTCTCTCTAAATATGAACGTGAGTCTCTTCTGCAGAGGTGACCACTCTAAGTTCTTCTGGCTTGATTGCCATGTCCTGCTTTTCCTACCCACTGTGGCACCAGTGCTCAAGTACTGGATTGTCTTGGGCAGACTGTGTTCCAGGGGGAAAGCCACACCTGCAGTAAGAAGGAGGCATCTTCATCCAGAAGGCGCCGGGATTTACTCATGACTGGGAGGCACAAGCTGGTTTCTCTAATGTATGTAGGGGAGTGGTATTGCTAATCTGTTAGAAGCTGGAAAATGACGTTTTACAATGTTCTTCATCGCAGTGTGAACAATGCAACTGAAATTGTGTAACAGGGAATGCGCTAGTGCTTTAGCCCTGCTGGCTCTAGGAAGTTCTGGGAATGCAATCTGGTGAAGAGAAAAGAAAATCAATACTCTAGTAGATGTAAGCAAAAAAGCTGCTCTGGATGAAGATAAATTATGATAGCTGGTTCTGCTCTTACTATCCTTCTACTGCTTTTGACCAGCTGTATGGTGGTTACGGAATTCATGTACTCTCCCTGACAGTCTTTTGCAGGAGGTACTTTGTCTCTTACTTTCAGCTTTTGCTGAATATCTAAAGATTTATCCGCTTTCGTCTCTTTGGAGGTGAAATTGGAATCAAGGAAGAAAATCCTATGAATCTTTCCGTAATACCTGTTCTCTGTGATGTTTTTTGTCTTCGAAGGACAGCTCAGCCCTCCTGTATTGCTGTAACAATGGGATAACTTGTTGGTTGCTTGAACATGCGTGCAGTATCTACATCTTAGCATTTGTGCGCTTGGGGCTGTTCTGAGCATGATGTTGTTTGCAGGGCAGCTGTCTGGCCAGAACCAGCATACTGTTGGGACTCTGGACTTGGGAGGAGCCTCAACCCAAATCACATTCCTGCCACGGTTTGAGGTAAGGAGTGGTTACAAGTGTACGGGTTGGGAAGGCAAGGCCAGTGGAGAGACTTGAGCACTGCTGTGCTCTCTGATATCACTGATGTCAGCGCTGGCACAAGCAGAACATCTGTGGTGTACAGAACATCTGTATTTCTGTTCCCTTTGACATCAGCAGTTGGCTGATAGGCGCTTGCAAACAAAGGAGCCTGAATAACAAAGAAAAAAGAAAGCGAGCAAATGGGTAAAACCGAAGAGAAACAGCTTTTGTTTTCTAGACCCAGGCTGGGAAAATTCCATTAATGCAGATAATTAATTTGTATTCAATTAATTGAATTGTAGAACATTTCCAGGAAATATTCTTGCATTAATACAAGAAATTTAGGGTCTGCTCTACCTTTTTATTTTTCTTCCATTCCAGTCTGACAGCAAATCCTCACTAAATTTGGGAGGTGATGGGAGAGGCAGCATGGAGGGAGGTTTCTCAGGGGGCAAATGTCTTTAGAATAGCACAGCAAATCTCTCTTTGTTTTCTTATCTATCTCTTCTTTGAGAATTCGTCTCTCTGCCCTTCATTCCATCTCTGCTGTATTAGTCAGGAGTTCTATAGCTCTTTAGAAACAGTTTGAATGGGGATGCAAGTCTAAAGTTTGCATTGGGAATTGGTAATTCCAATACCCAATTACATGGGTATTGGAAGGGCACTGCAGCATTCTGCACCATGATAGTATGAAGTTGGTTTTGTCCCTCTTTCTGAAGGAGTCCTTTGTTTTAACATTTTTTGTTTACAGAAATTGAGATTCTCAAAGGGTGTTTGGGGACCACAAAACACATGGTTTTCATATCAGGATATCTTAATTCTGCAGTGGTGGGTCATGTTGAAACATGACGTGCAACCTTATCCTGTTCAGCAAAGCCTGAAGTACTCCGGACTTGCCCTCTGTTCAGTGTTGATAACACCTGCTGAAGTTGGCACTGGACCAACAGGAAAGGGTGTTGCATGTCAGTGTTTTGGAGAATAAATAGAGCTGTGAAATAGGCTGTGCTGCTGCTGAGGATTCAGACTTGTCCTTAGAGCCTTGCAGGAAAAGGCCTCGAGGATTTGCTACTGACCAAGACCACTGGTGCGAATTAGTAGGGCAGTGTGGAGTCAGGGTTCATGTTGCTTGCTTGTATGCTATGTCTGCTTCTTACCTGTATTGTCACATTCATACAAAAAAGCACATACATAGCTCAGTGTGTTTCTGAAAAGTTTTTCCTATCTGGCATAATTAGCAGGGATTTCACCCTTTGGTTTGCAGAGGGTTTTTTTTCTCCTTCCTGCAATCTGAGGCAGTTGCATGTTTGCTTTTGTATTAATTTTGAACAATTTGCTGTAATAGTAAGAGATTCATTAATGAAATATAGATTACAAGCAAAAAGAGGACATGTAATGGTAGTTGGAACTGTTTTTAAGGTAGTGTTATGCTTTTTGTGGTGTTATTGCCAAAGTTACAAACAACGGGAAACCAATCATAATCATTATGAAATTGCCTGTCTGGTTCCTGCCTCATTTGGAAGGGGTGTGAAAGTAAGGCATGAAAAAAGCCGGTTTTCTCCAAATAGATTTTTTTTTCAGGATCTCTCCTTTTTAAAAAGTTTTTGTGATGTAAAGTTTAGGAACAGAACGGAAAGTATGGCAGAGTCTGGATGTGTTGGGTCAAGGATGTGACTGCCATTCCAGTGCAAATCTATCCAAGGCCCAAAACAAATTTCAGTTTGTATTTGTTTAGGAGAAACTCAAGCTGAACACTGCCAAATCTCTTTCAGCTTCGAGCAGTCTTCTGTCTAGGACTTTACAGTTCCAGATCTGTTTGGTGGGTTTTTTTGCTGTATCTGGTTACTTGAGTGGTAACTACAGGGACTCTGCAGCTTCAGTCCTCTCTGAGGTTCTGCTGCTTTGCCCATAGTAACAGAGAGCGTCTGATATGAATGCACAGGGACAAGAAGGAATGGGAGAATGAGGTCATTAGCAGAGGAAAGACAGAAACTGGGATTGAGACCTTGAGGACTGGAAACAAAGGAACACTAAATGAGCCCTAAACACATTCACATTTACAAGAATATGACAGTCTGGCAAGAAGGTAGGGCCTGAGTACCAGTGGGGCAGAGGTGCACGCAGAGAGAAGACTGTGGAAGAAAAAAAACTGGAGGTGATGAGACTAGATGTTAATTTAGAGGAAAGCACTTAAAACAGGAGGTAAAGCAGCTCTAAGACTGGGAATAAGTAGTCACAGTGTTTCCTTGAGTATCAGCATGACATTTAACACAGTGAAAATGTGGCCGATACTTTAATTTGCATTTTTAATTCTGAGTTCCTGAATTGAGATGTCTAGTCTGACTTGCAGATGTTCATAGCACTTCTAGTGCAGCTGATTTGAGTGGGGACTTTGTATATACAGACTAGCACGTACCTACTCTGAAAAATTCATGTGTCCTGAATTAGAAAGTATTTTCATCCTGATCTGTTGCACTTCCCTATTATACATTACACACAAAGATGCATATAAATGAACTCAGTGTTAGAAGCTGCAGATGTTAACGCAGTGGAAAACTGTTCTTTGTTTTCAAAGCAGATCAGATGAGTGTGCAGTAAACCCTATGGGTATATCTGTGATATTACATCAAAGTTGGTTATTTTTCATTGCATAATAGAAACTAAAAGATTTCTTCTTTTACTTAACTTTTAGGAAACTTTGAAGGAAACCCCTGGGGATTTTCTTACCTCATTTGAAATGTTTAATAGCACCTACAAGCTCTATACCCACAGGTGAGGAGCAAAAAGGCTGCTGTCTCCACTGGGGAAATCAGTCTTTCTGCAGCCCCTGAGCTAACCACGAATGGCCACGTTACCAGTTGTTGGGACCATAACTTTCTTACTAGTTTTCTTATCTGCTTGAAACATTAGTTGAAGTGGAATGTGACATTAGTTGACTGGAAACGTTCCAGGATCATGGTTAATATCACTGTGAGAGAATACTAGTCAGTCTGTCAAATAAAGAAGCAGCGCTATGAGTCACTATATTTAAGGAGATGAATTCTTATTACTGGATTCAAGCTAAATATTCTGGACCAAGCAGAAAGGTGGATATTGTGCCAGTAGTCAGAACTGAACCTGGTCAGAGATTTGGAAAGAAGACCTTCCTCAGACTTTTTCCCTCTTAGTTCTTAGTTTGAAATGGCACATCTCATGAGCAGCTAGACAAAAAGTAAGACCTAGACTGATGTAAACCAAAGAGAGACAACCATAGGCAGCTGATACAGCCCATGGAGCACAAGAGATTCTTGAACCAACTGGAGGTGATACTTGGCCTGAAATAATATAGTTGTGCTTACTGCGTTAAGCTAACAAGTTTCTGAGATGTCTGCAGTGAAATCCAGAGAGTTAAACTGCATGACTTACAGTCTAATGAGAACTCAACCATGTATAATAGAGAGTTGGTCTCAGCCTGTCACTAGTGGGGTGAAGACTAATCTCTCAGTCAGTTACAGAATATGCTTACTTGACAGCAAAGCTGGTTTAATAGTCCTCCTTTGCTACTCTTTACATTTACTGATGTAACTGATTGCTGTATTCACCAATGCAGTCCATTAGATCAGTTAAAATAATTGAGATTGAAAATCATATCCTAAAAAATGAAGGAGCCGGAGGTTAGTTTAACTCTGATTATTCTGTAAATGTTTGTATTGACATGACTAAAGGGGTAAGTAGCCAAACACAGAGATGGGAATGAAAGGCCAACAGGTTTTTAATCTAGCTGTGTTGCTGAAGCCAGCAACATGTAATGACATTCTCATAAACGTTGTTCACATCCTAGCTTGTAATGAGTATAGCAATAATCTGTGGAGTCAAACAGAGGTGAATTTCACACAAAAGCACAGCTCCCATTTAGGGGAAGGTTCTGCAGTTTGCTATTAGTTCTGCCCTAAGAGCACAGTCTTATGTGTGTGACATAAGAATGGCCATCCTATTACCCATGCACTCTTCACATACCCTTCTTTCTCCCTCGTTTTTAAGATTGTGCATTTTTGCTTTCTGTGAATGTCTTGTGGAAATGTCACATCAGCTCTAACCACTTTCTGTAGTTCTAGATTTATCCATTTTACAGCTCTTTGTAATTCTTGGGTTTGTGTCACTCTTTTGGTACTTGGAATTGTTCTGCCAAAGGGAATTCTCTGTTTTAGAGAGGGGAGGCTTGTGGGAACCAGAGGGAGGAAATTTGGTTTGGGTGTTCCAGGATTTTGGAAGAGGCTATGGGTGAAGCATACCAGATGTGCAAGAATTAAAACTGTAATGTCTGTCTTTGCAGCTATTTGGGGTTTGGACTAAAAGCTGCCAGACTAGCAACACTTGGAGCTTTAAATATGGAAGGTATGTTCATATGATAAAACATCCAAGATTTTTTGAAGAGATGGTTAGACTTAGTCTTGTATCAGCAGCCCAGTTCCCATGTCTTCACTTCTCTATCTTGTGCTTTTCTATGTTTTTGCTGGTATAGATCTGTCTGGAAACAGGCTACTGCTCATTAAGGAGTTGACTTGTGAGACAGCTGCTTTCCCTGTTTCCAGGTTCAGCCAGGAGTGAGACTGAGTGCAAATTCCAGAAATGCACACATGGGAACATACAAACACCCTATAGACGTGGCCAGCTACAAACACACAGCTTTACAAGCATCCATAGAAACACAAACAGCATGAACAGATCCTTCTCCTAAGGATTGCTGCTTAGGCCAAACCCACTTTCTAGGTCTCTCTGGTATCTGCCTGGCCCACCGTGTTCCCCCAGACCTCCTGCTCTATTCACCGACTAGTCTAGCTTGGACTCCATGAGCGTATCGCACACACTCTCCCTCACTAACCTGAATGCATACTCACATTCCTGAGTCTTTCCAGTCTCTGACCCAGACCTTAAGTCCTTCTAGTCTTCATACCCGGACCTTGGGCCTTTCATCCAGCCTCTGGCCAGGATGTGGTGTCTTTCCACCTTCTGAATTCTTACTTGCCAGCTAGATGGACTTCTATTAATTACTGGAATGTACTCAAATCAAAAATAGTTGGGAATAGGGTTTAAGAAGAATATAGGACACACTGCAGTGATTGGTCACACAGCTCAGCCAGAAAAGCGTGCTGACCAGCTGCCTGCTTAGTTGTGATTGCCTTATTTTATCGTCCCTTTCCTCTTCCCACACTTGGACTTCCCTGATCCCTTGATTCCTCCTTTCCCTGCCTTTGAGCCTTCCCCTAATTATCCCATAGTAAATTTTGCGCAGTCCCACAATCCCCCCTCAACCATTCTGTCAGAACTTGCTTTTTTCGTGAGACCTGTGCTGGCCACAATAATCAGATTCTCCTCTTATCAGTTAGAGTATTTCTGGTTGAACCCTTCAAGGGTTCCACAGTCAGTAGATCCTGTAGAGGCCATTGATCAGTGGTTTAGGAGTTTTTGTCTTCATTGCTCAGTTGCTTTGTTTGTCTCGGTTATCTGCTGTTTGTTATGGTTTGCGTATCTGTGTGTTTACTTTATTACCTCTCTTGTTTCTTGTGGTGAACAGCCATTACCCAGATATCCTTGTACCACTTCTCTCTCATTAACAAATGACAAGTCCAGCTGCTCTGTAGCTTGCAGGACAAAATGGACACAACTTTTCCAGACTGAGACCAGTCCTTAATTCATAATCAGTTTGTGCAGCATCCATCAATTCAGATTTCTGTACTTTTGCTTAAAGACCTTAATGAAGATCTTTCAGCCTTTTCTTTTCTGGTTCTGCATATTGATCAGTAACTGTGTTAAACTTTATCCTTTCTGACTCTCCTCCCGGTTTCATTACAGCTGTGGATGGACAAATGTTCCGCAGTTCTTGTTTACCAAAGCAGCTGGAGGCAGAGTGGCACTTTGGGGGAGTGAAATACCGGTATGGTGGCAACAAAGAAGGTAAACTAAAGAGACTCATTGCTTCTTGTAAGATAAGTCTTGTCTCCAGAATCTGAGTTTTTCCTTTGCAAACACTCCACTTTGGGTTATGAAGGATACCTGGCCAGTCATAGATGTGGACTTTTGACAGACCCAAAGAACAATCTGAAGCTGTAAGAGTAGCTGGCTTGTACTCTCCAGCTGTGATCTCTTACTACAGATGCTACCTTTATAGGAAACGTTAAGAGTTACTTGTGCAAATAAGAGAGTTTTTCCTGAGGCTTTGAGCTAAGTGCAAGAACTCAAGCTGCTTTAGGGTACAATAACTGGTAGGCCAAAGGGTATCTCAGTTGTGGAACTATTTCTTAATATACTATCCCTAATGCTGCATATGGAGGGTGAAGCTGTGACTAGAACAGACCCATTTGGTGACTGATACTGCTTTGCTTTACAACAGGGAACATGAGAGCTGAGTTGCAGATTTAGTGTGTGGGGAGTGGATTGATAAAATGATGATGTGATGGGGAGGGAAAGTAAGGTTTTATCTAGCAGGTAGTAGCAAATGTAAATGAGATTCTGCTGACCATCGAACATAACAATGGGAGTTTTGCCTGATGTGGAGGAAGCTTTTCATGCCCCTCCACTAGTTTGCGCAGTGCATCTTTCAGATACTGCTATGATCTGCTCTAAATGGTTCCACTTGATGATGGTGATTTAGAGTCTCTGCCTGCCTGCAGGTGCCATGCTGGATTACGGAAGGGTTATCTAGGCTCTTCTCGCCTCTTCTGATGCTTTAATCTCTGCTTCTTCCCTTTTTCATCCTATTGCCACTGATTCTTCCATTTCCTGGACACACCTCTCTGGCTCACACCCTCTGTGTTTGTCCTGACAGGAGAAACGGGATTCAAGCCTTGCTACTTGGAAGTACTCAAGGTTGTCAAAGGGAAACTGCACCAACCAGATGAGATACGTGGAAGTTCCTTCTATGCTTTCTCCTATTACTATGATCGCGCAGTTGACACCAACCTAATTGGTAAATAGGTTTGGAACCTAATTGGTAAATTGGTTTGGGATAATCTACTATGTGTGAGCATGTCAACCAGAAGGTAGACTGAGGAACACTGGAGGCTGGAGCCATGGGGAGCAGGGAAAAGGAATGGTGCTGAGAAAGAGGAAATACACAAAATGCTTTCAGGGAATGAATGTTGTATCCATCATTGCAGTTTGTTCAGAGTTCAGCAGATGAGACTTGTGCTCTGAGCTCCAGTTATACTTGCAGCTCTGTCCTCTGTTGCCAACAGATCTCACTCCTAGCCCAGTATCACTGAGTTGCACTCTAGGGTCAAGTTACATACAGAACACAAATGCGTTCAGGTCTGTGATGATGTTTTCTTACCTCTTCCTTTTCAGATTATGAACAGGGAGGTGTTCTGGAAGTGAGAGATTTTGAAAGAAAAGCCAAAGAAGGTAATAGTCATGAGACTTGGGAAACTGGTGGGGATGAGAAATAACAAAAATGTGAATGTCTATAGGCAGTACATAATGTGAGTTTGACTTTAAATAAAAAGTTTGTTTAACCCTCATTCCTCTTATACCTTCTGTGTTATGTTACTGAGCTTTTATTAGCAAATACCTGTAGCTGTTGCAGAAGAAAGTACTGAAGAGCAGCAAGGGGAGACAAAGTGTTAGCAGCTTTGCAGCTCTGTTCAGGAGAGGAGGGAAATAGATCATAAAAGTCAGTACAAAAGAAAGTGAATTTGCTGTATCAAGAGCTCCTTCTGTCAAATGGCAACTCTCTGAGTTCAGGAGAGTGCTGGCTTCTGCAAGTCAGTCACCTTAAATCCTTTTTAATCTCTAACAAAATGGAGGGAGAGAGCAGAGGTTGTTTAAATCTGACAACTTCTTCTGCATTCCTTTCCCTCCCCCTGACTTTTTTTCCTGAATGCTTGTTCTAGTTTTGTGCCTTATCCTGTGAAAAAAGAGCTCCCACAGTGCCATGCTAATGATGGCTAAAACTTTAGCTTACAGAGCAAGTCGTTACCTCTCAATTGTTATCATCCTCATGATGATTAGTAGACATATTTGTTACCAGAAGATGCTTAACTATGTAGTTCAGAACAGTCTTTTTTCTAAAATAGGACCTAAATTTTAATGATTTTTCAGTTAAACTTAATCTCCCTAGAAACTCAGATAGTTTTGAACAGGGGGATTAGGCTCTAAAGTTTGTGTTTGATTTGGTTGGTTTTGTTTCCCTGGATACTGAGGGAGCTTATTTCCAAAGATGCAGCTAAGATGTTATCTAACACTGTCAAACGGTTGATTTAGCTTTAGAGCATCAGGAGATCAATTCTATGATCGTAAATTAATGCTCCTCTTTCTCATTTCACTAGTAGAAGGATGCTGCTTATGAGTTTCTAAAAAGAAGTTAATTCAGCTCTTGATGCTTGTGGAACAGGGCAGTAACAGCATGTCCAGAAGATGACACTTAGTGTAAATCCATTTCCCAGTCACTGTCGCCCTTACTGTGGAATCTTGACTTAGCTGCAGTGAGGGAGTGGTTGGTTGGGCAATAGCCTCTTCCATGTCCTCGAACATGTGTGGTTGGGAAAAAAAATAAAAGAAACTGCCAAGGTACAAGGTGGCATCCGTTACTGGAGCCATCCTTGGAGACTGACAAGGAAGACAAACGATGCTGTGTTCTTGAAAGACTAAGTAATAACCAACTCCTTGCCGGTTACCAGTTCAGCAGAGATTCAGACTTCAAAAGAGCTATGTGCATTATGTTGCTGTAATAAAAGATATACTTATGATGGAGCCATTAATAGAAGTGGGTGGCTTGTTTTAGTAGGCTTTGGCTTGAGGTCAGTTCAAATGTATAATGTAGATGAAAGCTCCTTTATTTTGCTGAGATCCTTTTTTTTTTTTTTTTATTCTCTAGTCTGTGATAACATGGAGAGGTACAACTCAGCCAGTCCTTTCCTCTGCATGGATCTCACTTACATCACCGCTTTACTAAAGGAAGGCTTTGGATTTAGGGACAACACACTCTTACAGGTGAGAAAAAACTGTTAACTCCCAAAGCCAGCTTCCAAATTTTTGTTATCAATCAACATGCATTAGTTCATTTTTCTGGCTAATTATCTACTGAGTCTTTCCAGGGTTGTTACATGTAGTTGCTGTCATCTGTGCAACACGTGAATCTAGAGAACTGTTGGGGACAACTTCTTTGTCTTCCTTTATAGTTAACAAAGAAAGTGAACAACATAGAGACAAGCTGGACTTTGGGTGCTACCTTTCACCTACTGCAGTCTCTGGGAATAACCTATTGAGCTGTGACGTTCCTGTGGACTTCAGCATTTCTGAAAGGCTGAGAAAGCAGATTGAAATCTCCAGGTACATTGATTCAGCTGGAATTGGTCACAGAGCAGAACATGGACCAAAGCTATAGAACAGATCTTCACCTCGGATTGGCGTCGTGGCTAATGAGAGTTGCTGCAGTATGATTTATAATTGTGATTGCCATAAATGATCCAGAAGCTGCCTTCTGAAAGTCAGAAGGCCTAAACTCCAGCAGAGTATCTGCAAGGCTCAAAACCAGCTTTCACCAGCACGTTTGTATAGCATCCCATTGCTAGAAGCGCTGAGTACCTGGCATGTGGTGGCAGACTACAGACACGTGACTTCTTTCCTTTTTAAACATACGTAACTTAAGTTTGCTTGTGAGATGTTAAGGACAGAAATTAAAGATGGTATCAACTGTCATTCAGAGAAAAGTGAATGACTCTGGATGCTGCCAGCCTCAGCGTTCCAAATACCTGGCTGTTAGCTTGGCTAATACATTGCAAGAAGCCTCTAGTCTTTCAAGAAGGGGCCTGCTATAAGCACACTTCGGGCATGGTTTTGGGAAAGGTGTTGGCTAAAACATAGGTGGTAATTTACCAAGCATTTCTTTAGGCAGCAGTCATTTCCTAATCTCAATGTGTGCCTGACTGTTTGTGTTCCGTTTTGCTGCCCTTTACAAGTCTGTGCAGCTATACCGTACATCTGGCTACCAGACCTGTCTACCAGATAACTTGATTCATTTAGCATGTAGTCGTAACACATAGTTGTGCTGGCACAACTAGGCAGCAGTGCCAGTTGTTTAAACTCCAGTGCCAAAAGAAATGCTTGTCACATTACACCCACAGGGAAATTAAGGGTGCAGTCAGATGAAACACCGTTTCTGATGGCTCACTTTGCTGTGCGAGGCAGTTCTGTGTCTCTGCTCTCAGCAAGGCACTCCCACAGCCTTATTTTCTCTGATGCTGGTGCTCCTCAGGTTCTTTGGTGAACCAATTCACAACACCAAACTTGAGTTAAATCAGCTCACCAAAGAGTCAAGTCTAGCTAGCACAAGGGAAATAGGCATTGCACAGCCTGGAGAGACCTGCTGGGCCAGTGAGGTGTTAGAACACCACAGACCGTTTTGTTAGAGTGAGCTCTAAGCTGTGGTTTCCTATCTGAAAGTTGGGGCTTATCGCTTCCTGCACTCTCCTTGGGAACCTCCTCTGAATGCAGAGCTGTGGTGAAACAAGTTGTTTTTTCAGTTGTTTCAGATGAAAATAGGTAGAGTGGAATTAGCATCAGAAACAGAGGGAGAACAAGAGCAGAAGTAGCTTTGCTGGCTTATCCCTTGTTTGCTTATCCCATGTTCATTTTAAACTTCAGTTCTCTTTAACTGGACTCATAAAATGGTCCCAAAATGGTGTATAGCTGGGCTGTAGGATCCTGGGTTTCTTGTTTAATTAGCTATAGAGAACATGAAGATTGCTCCAATACTTTAAGGCTCCAAGTGCAGACCTTGCATTGTCCTAAATAGAAACAGCTGTGGAGACAACTTTTCCACCCCATTAAATAGTTGGCAGCTAGCTCATCAAAAATAAGTATCTTTTACTCACATGGAATGTGTAAGGTAAAGATGAATTTACCCCAGTCATAAGAACAGAGAGGTATTACTCAGGTGACTAAGGGAAGCTTTTTATCCATTGATCTCTTATGATGAACACTTTCCTGTCAGGCATTTGCAGTTACCTATTTGGTGTAAAACACCTTTCCCACTTCTGTAAAACCAAAGACTGCCCTCACGCTACCTTCTCTGCAAACTGGATTTGAAAATTATTGTTAATTCCCAGCAAGGGGAGGAAGTAGTGCACTCATGCCCTCACTAATCTTGCCAAGCAATTTGGAGACTTAGGAATTTGCCTTACTGTGAATATGAGTCCGCTTCCTCAAGTTAGCAGCACAGGTTTGACTGTGGCTGATTAAGCTAACCCCCCTTCTCACACCTCAGGTTTTATGGCGCTAGGGTACAAGGCATGCTTTTGATTGAACAAGTTCTGTCAGCAATAGGAGTCCACAGGTTGGGGATGGAGGTACCGATACTTGTCCCACCACTGACACCTTGCTGTAAATTCAGGCTGTTTCTTTGAAATATGCAATGCTTATCCTATCTGTACTACTCCTTACCACAAGCTGTTTTGAGATCCATGTTGGGAAATTTCTTAGTGACACACCAAACTTCTGTTCCTTCCTCACTAAGAGCTTCTGTTTGAACATGAAGAAAGTAGTTGTGGCCTCTTCTCAAACAAACATTTCTTATTCCCTTTCTTAGTGTTTGGCAAAAGTTTGGATATGGTCTGGTCTGCACAACAAGGTGACTGCAAATGCACTCATTTTGTCTTCAGTGAACAATTCTATTCACTTTTATATTCTCGGAGAACACAAAGCAGAATGCAGTGGTTAGTAGGCTGAGAACTAGGTTCCTGCTGAGAACTAGCTCATTTAATAATCCAAAAGTTGTCTTTCAGTCTGAGCCAGTGCTATGACAAACTCTTACGAGATCTTGGGGCAGAGCCATAAGCAGCGAGGCTGTATTTGAAAGAGGAAGAGAAGGTGGGATGTTGTACGTAAGGAACACGCACCAGCAGCTTATCTGCCAACTGAATAGATGCTAGCCCTGAGGAGTCTTAAGGGTTTGGTTTTGTGTGAAGAGAAGGTGGTCTAGAACCAGACACGTATACCACACAGAGGAAGCTTCTTTTCTGTGTTCTTTGCCTCAGATTCTGGTACTACAAATGCTAGGTGGGAGCATCTGCTTCCCAGTACCAAAGTTACAATTAAATCTGAATGCTCAGGGCTTTCCTTTGTCAGTGGCACAATTCATTACCTGAAGCAAAACTGCTGCTCTCTCTCAGGGGCCTGATCCTGCAGTCATGAGAGAAACAAAACTCTGCTCAAAGGTTTCTTTTGCAAGACATTGCAGAACTGAGCCCCTGCTGTTTACATCTGAACTACTCAAGGTGGGTGGGGCATCTAGAGAAGCCAGTCAAGTCCTCACATTTCCCTAGTGCAATGAGATTATTTATTAGCTTAACTAAAGACTAAGCAGCCTTTCAAGAGAAGAGTTCTACTTGCAGCCCTCATTTTTCTCTCCTCCTCCATACTGTCTTTTAGCCAGTCATTAACAGGAACGGCATAACATGAGTGACTGAAGAAGCACAAGTAACAGCTTTCAGTTCAAAACTTATGTTTCATTCTTTCTGATGTTAATTCCTGATCCTGGTCAGCCATATGTGTAAGTCTTGCCCAGAGGCAGTGCTCACTTATTTTGTGAGTGTCAAATGTCTCATGCAGGAGGCTGGTGTTTGGAACCTAAGACAGAATATCTTGAATGTCTATTTTAGTAATTAAAGCATTTTTAACAATATTCAAGATGTTGTGGTGCAGTTTTCTTTCCTAGAGAGTATTGTTGTCTTTTGTCTCTTTTTTCATGAAGCCTTTAAGACTAGCCAGTTCCACAAGAAACATTATTAAATAAAGCATTAAGAGAAGGGCAGGGAAAAGGGTGAGAGAGAGAGAGATTAGAGCTTTAAAACATGTCTGCGACCATGAGTTGTCTCCCTCTGCTGAAAACTGCCCCTCCTTTCTGAGTCCAGGACGTGCTAAGAACCCAGGAGTGACATTACAGCTCTAGAAAACACATCAGAGAAAACTCAAAGTAATTAAGCAGCAAAAGTAGCTGGCAAAATTCAGCACTGCATTTGCCAAAAGACAGACAGCTTTTTCCACCTCAGTTTTCAATTCAAAGGGCTCAAATTAGAAGTACAGATAGTTGTGAGGCTGAAGACATCACGGTACTGCAGGAAGAGACCCTTAAATCCTCTTGAGGAGAGCAGATGAGACAGAACTTGTGCATAAACCAGTGGATGATACACAGCTCAGTCCCTCAGTTTTATTTTTAAATTAAAATAACACAATTCAAAGATTCAAGTCAGTCACAGTCTTTTTAAGGGCAGTGCATTCACTGGCAAGCTGCTGTTCCAAACTGAAAACAGATCACTTGCTGGCAAAAGCCATGATTTGCTCCTAAAAGAGGAGAAGAAAGAGGTAAGTAACTCATAATCTGACAATAAGCATACATTCTAGAAAGCAGCTATAGTCTTCTGCCCTTTTATATATACGGACAACAGTTCTTTGTCAGCCTGTCTAGCCAAGTGCAGAGCACCTAACCCTGTACGCTAGAAAACTGAAGAAGTTTCCTAAGTAGCACAAAACAGAGGAATTACCCACAAGTTCTGTGCTCAAAAAAAAAAGAGGTCTTCATTTGGTTTTCTGCTTTAAACAGAGAAACGGGGGGGGGAAAAATCTGAGCACTGAAGCAGCAGCATAGTCCTGTTTTTGGTGCAACTAATGAAGACACCTTGCCCGTGGCAGTTGCTACGCCTTAGGAATTTACTGCTCTTCAATTCAGTGTCTTAACTGAATAACATAACCATAACACAAAGGAAACAGACCACCTGTGTTTAATAGGAAGGTGACTTAATTTGTAAAATAAAACACTCAAATCCAGAAGTGAGGAATCTAATTTGAGGGTGCTTGGGAGCTTTGAGAGCAGGTGGCTTTAAGGAACCTCATGAAAATCCAGCAACTAGGTCAAGATGGTGTGGAATTTAGGCAGATAGGCTGCAAATAGACGGTCTGTGTTTAAGACCGAACCTCTTCACCACTCCCTCCCTCAGGTAACTTCCATTAGAGAGACTTGCGCTGTGCCTTGCATTAGAGAGAAACAGCATTGGAGAGACTTCCCTGCCATGAGGGAACAATTTCACAACGCAAAACAGCACAGGAACGGGTAACTCATTTGAGCTGCACATCACATCTGTCAGGTCACCTGATGTCTTGTTCTTAGTGAAGATGTGTCTTCATAGGGCTGGTTTTTCATAGTGCATTTCTGGAATGCAGTTCAAGGTTCCACATTTTCATTCCATAGCCAAATAAAACCAAAGACTTATAAGGACTTCTAACCTCTCACTACTGATACAGAGTACAGACACTTAGATCCCTTATCTTCCCTTGTGCTGCAGGAGAAAACAGTTACTACTGAGCCATCCGTTATTTAGGAACTCCTCAGGCTCATTCAGGACACAAAACCTCAGTTTGAACAAGTTAATATTTTCCAGCCAAAAAGTGTTTCATAATGATCATCTTCACAAGCTTGCATATGTTTGAAGAGTAGTTCTGGACTCTTCCTACAGCCCTTACTAAAGTGAGAATCTTACTTTGACAGGAGGTAAGGCGTTTGTTGCTTGCAATCCCCATGTCCTCAGTAACACCAAGGGAGCCAGCCTTGTGGAGTAAAGCCTCTTTAGCACATCAATAGCAGCTATCAAGGAGACGTTGTGCCTCTGACGTTCTGTCTCAAACTTTAAGAGATGTTTTAAGGAGCCTGGAAGAGATAGTTGAATGCCCCTATTAAAATTGACTTGCCACAAACAATTGTGCACCTTATTTATAGAGCAGTCTCCACTGACAACTGAGAACACAGAAAGAGAACAGAAAAATCGTCCATCTTAATAAAGACCTCCTTCCATCAGCTAGTGGTCTTCATCTCACCACCTCTAACTACCATCCTGCAGAGCATTTTTTGTTAAAAGCAGCTTTGAGATTTGCAAGATGGAAACTGCAGCCAAGAATGTTTAACTGCTCCACAACCAAAGGTCATCAGAACAGTTTTGCTCCAAATACGCTTCTGCCTTTGAAAATAAAGCTAGCAGCAGGCTTAACCTGCAGCAGAGATAATGCTGTCCAGATGTTAGCAGGGAAGGCCTGTGATTAATCATATCACTGCCACTTCATTGTCTTGGATCCTTACCCAGATCGCTCCCGTTGAAGGCTGCTGCACTGAGGTGATGAGCTAAACATGCAATGTCGCCAAAGCCCAGGTTTACACCTTGTCCTGCAAGTGGGTGGACTCTGTGCGCTGCATCCCTGGAGGAAGAGAAGACAGAAATTTGTATCGCTTCTTGGAGAAAACCGTAACGGCTGACAAACCCCAGAAGGGATCAGCATAGCACTCCTCGCCTCTTTGCAATGAACACCACCTTACAGCCGCATACATAATGCGTACTTTATCCAGTACGCCCTTGCATGCTATGCTGAGCTACCTGACTGCCTCTCCAGTTGTAAGAAGCAAGACGAAAGGGAGATAACAAAAAGCAAGTTCTGAAAGGAAAACTTATAAAGAGGTGACGAGCCAAAGTCCTCTCAGACCATGTGTGGAACAGGCCTTAATGTTTTTGAAGTGACCTCAGCACAACAGGAAGTGTATCATTGGTATATTTCACAAACAAAAAGTAGAGGAACATCATGAATACGGAGGAGAAGCAGGATATCCTTGAACAGAAACAAAATCTGCTTTTATGAGCAGACTTATCTGTAAAGGACAAAGCCAGACATATTGATGAGGGAGTCTTTGAGAAATGAAATGAAGTTTGGGTATGAAATGTAAGATCATGCACTGGAACAAGCTATAAAGCACAAGTGCTCCCAAGCACAGACCAGCTCACAAGTTGGAAAGATGGAAAGTATCTGAAGTGTAATAGAGCATCTAAGAATTACTGTAAGCTAACAGCATATTGCAGCTGTAGTGGAGAAAAAAAGTATGTGCAACCTTAGAATGCAAAAGATGAGCTATTTTCCTACTTCTACAGACCGCTGTATAAAAGCCTATGACATCCCATCCAGAATAATTTCTAAGTTCTGTCATTTGTATTCAAAAGGTGAGTTTAAAACTCAAACTGGTGCACAGAATGGCTGCTACAATGTTTGGGGAAGTACAGGTCCAGCATGATACTGAGCTGTTTCGCCAGACTACAGAAACCAGAAAAGGGAAACAGTTATCTCGCAATTTACATGGAAAGCACACACAATGGACACAGAGCTATTCATACAACAGGACTTTGTTGGCACAAGAGCACATGGTAGAAACTGGGCCTGGATAAAATCAAACTGGAACTATAAATTATTTCTAACCATCTAATTTGTTGACCAAGAGTCTCTATTTCTAACCACAGGCCACCCACTCACACAAGGGCTACCACTGGGGACCTTACCCAATAAGAGCCACACGGTGCTGAACATACTCAGTTGCATGCCCCATTCCAAGAGGGAACATGGCTCGGCTCTCAGGATCTACTTTAGCAACACTTGGGGGCAGCTGACGGACTGCAGTCCCTGAGGGTTTCAGGAGTGAAATAGCAGATCGAAACATAGCCCCAGCAGTATCGATGAAGTCAGAGTGGTTTACATTGCTCCACTGAAAAAAAAAAAAAAACCCAAACAAATCTTTAGATGTTAACCCAAACTAGACATATAAGAGAACCCAGTTGAAAAAACCCAGATCAGCTCCAAATACTGAATTTTAACTACTCGGACCAAACTATACAGTAGAAGAAACTATCTTCATTGGTTTATGACATAAAAGTTTCCAACTAGTATGAGCCTATCCTTCCCACTTCTTGCAAATGTAGTTCACCTTCTTCTGTGACTTTCAGAGTTAACCTAATTCAGTCCCCAAGGGGTCACCCTTTCTTTGCTAAGTGCCCTTTTAATATCATCCTCACCAGAGGCAGGAACCTGAGAATCCACCTCTCCCATTACTGTTCTTAAGCTGTAGGGTTTCACTGTATTTCTCACGATTACAACAGTCAGCCTCACACCCGCCACAAGGCTGATACTTACAAAGGCAGAGTTGATGCCATCCACAAAACTTTCCTCATCCATAGCGAGAAGTTCCGATGCATGTTCATGAGACGTAGACCAGACCAGAGAGCTGGCAGTGTCAGACAGCTAGTTTAAGGGAATGTCAAATTTAAGGATCAAGAGAAAAAGCAGCAAAAATAAATGCAAGGATTTCCCCACTGCCCTGCCCCACACCAGTCCCTCTGCACATTAGTCCCCCAGCCCAGCTTGCTACAAGTGGGAAACGCCAAGGATAAAATGAGAGGGCAGGAGGGGAAATCAAATCCAAGAACTGAAAAGTAAAGGGCAGATGGACAAATTCTTAAGAGACTGAACCAACATAGAAAAGCACAGACAAAGTTACTAGAAAAGAACAGACTAAAAATTAAAAACAAAACAAAAAAAATACACAGAGACCAGAAGTTATCTTACCGGAAGAAGCGCAATTGGCCCTGAGGGAAGGAATCTCTGCCATGCTACATTATTGTCTGTGGCCTACAGTGGAAAGAAGCAAGTGGACAGTTACAAACTCGTGACCTGGATCACCTGCTTAAGCTGTTCTGCTGCTTATGGAACAGTCAATTTGCAGAATTTCACCTCAGACAAATGAAGAGTTGCCACCACAGCTGACTGGTCATACCGATGCTCAACATTCTTAATTTTGGCTTCCTTCCGGACTACAGAGTTATGACCATCCGCACCAATCTGCAAAGCAAAGAGATACAAAGCAACCTCTTCAGCAGCTCCTAAGAAAGCAAATATCCCAGTCTACAAACCTCAGCCTGCACGTACACATTTTTTGTTTATTCAGAAAAAAAAAAATTCCCCCAAAACCAGAAGAGGTGGCCCCTTCTGCTCTTGTCCAATTCAGCACCGTCGTCTTGCATGAGGTACAGAAAAGCGTATGCACTGTGTCCCATAGCATCTCTGACAGAGTTAGCCACTCACCTCACTCGAGCCCTCCACGTGGGTGGAGCGGCACACACGGAATCAGAACCAAATCCAGTGGAAAGGACTTGGGCAAGAGGTGACGCCTGATCAACAGAAATAAAAACTTTAGTTACCAGCAGTTTGGTCTGAAGTCTGCGTCCATCAGCTAACTCAATTTGGACCCAAGGGCTTGTGTCACAGCTGTGAGAGGGAAGGGGCCAGGTATACCCGACTGCTCTGCTCCCGTAGAAAACCTCCACCCGGTCTGATGGGAACACAAAGTACTATGGTCACAGCATGTTACAGACATGAAAAAAGGAAACATCGCTAAAACAGCAAAGGCCATGCATGTCATAATGGCACCCCAAGAGCTGACCCTACAATTCTCAAGGCACCCTGAAAGAACAGATCTGGCCAACCTTTTGTCACTGCAAGACCTGCTCTGGACAGAAAGCTACAGATCTTTTCACTAAGTCTATTTTTGGAGAGACTATGTTCTGAAGAACTACATATGCAACTGTTTTATTGCTGTGTAGCCTTTGGAAGACAGATTTCTCCCTCCCCCCCAATTCAAGAAGCTGCCTATGTCTCAGAGTTACTTGTTAGATTAATTATCTTTCTCCCTTTCATAACTTAGCACACACAACAGAAAGCAAGTAACTGAAAGCTGTCTGCAGGAAATAAAATATTAAAGAAATTGTCCACTACCTGCTACTGCATCTAACTGTTTTGTGAGAGCAGACATAATGACATCATTCTCCACTATGTAACCCATGTCATCTAAGTCATCTTTCTCAAAAACGATCATGGCTTCTGAACAAGCATCCCACACCTACAAAGAAAAAATACATTACATGAAGCTACATGATAAGTAAGTGCTGTTCCTTTCAGGAACTATGAATGTATCCATCTTATCAGCAAAAGGACACGGCAATCTAGAAATACAGAATAGAGGAAACATCCTGGATTACTGTCCATTCCCAGCTACTGAAGTACACCATGTAATTCCTTTCATACAAGGATCGAGCTTCGTCTCAAAAACTGATTGCAAGAGAAGTTTTTTATCTCTACTTTCCTGTTACATAATTAACACACAAAACTACCCTACCACCTTGTTGTGGGTTAACCCTGGCAGGCAGCTCAGCACCATACAGCCGCTCGCTCACTCCCCCGCAGTGGGATGGGGAAGAGAATCAGAAGGGTAAAAGTGGGAAAACCCATGGGTTGAAATAAAGTCCATTTAATAGGTAAAGCAAAAGCTGCATGTGTAAGCAAAGCAAAATAAGGAATTAATTCACTACTGCCCATTGGCAGGCAGGTGTTCAGCCATCACCAGGATAGCAGGGCTTGATCATGCATAACAGTTATTTGGGAAGACAAACGCTGTAACTCTGAACATCCCCCTTCCTCCTCCTTTCCCCAGCCTTTATTGCTGCTGAGCATACAGCATGGTATGGGATATGGTGTAGGATATTCCTGTGGTCAGTTGGGGTCAGCAGTCCCAGCTGTGTCCCCTCCCAGCTTCTTCTGCACCCCCAGCCTGCTCGTTGGCAGGGCAGTGTGAGAAGCAGAAAAGGCCTTGGCGCTGTGTAAGCACTGCTCAGCCATAGCTAATACATGCCTGTGGTTAACAACAGTTTTCATCACAAATCCAAAACATAGCACCATACAAACTACTATGAAGAAAACTACCAGCCAAAACCAACATACATCTTTACCTTTATTTCCTGACTAGTACCCATGCCTCAACATCTACAGCTTCCATTAGGAATCAACCTTTCATCCTGCAACATCAAGATCCTGAGGATTTCTGAGTAGACTGCTACCCCCAAAAAAAGTAACAGGAACCATCATAAGCATGACCTGCCCTTTGCCAAAGAAAAAAACCTTTGGATCATTAACGTAAGTACTTCTGAGAATTCAAAGTAGACAGACACATAGTATATTTGCAGCCCTAAGTAAAGCACCTGCATTCGCCGGAACGGTTTGAGTCTCAGACTGCAGACATGATCCCAGGCACCAAAACCTAAAAGAGAAAAAGGACGCAAATGCATGGAGATGCAGGTTCACGCATCATATTAGGACCCAAACAAAATGAGCTCACTCTACACTCTCCTCCTCCCTCCTTGACTATCAATGCCCAGACTCTGCTTGCACCATCACCAGACAGGGCCAGGTCTGCCTCAGTACCTTCACAGCTCCAGCATCACATTATTTTACTGTTAACACAATCCAGTAGAAAAGAAACAAGAGCTTTCCGTGAACGCTGTGGCTTAAGTCAACTCTCACTGTCCTATCACTCAGTAATAAAACAGACACACAGAAACACACAGCCATCACTGCTTAGAACATTCCTTTCTCTGTAAGGAATCAAGGCTCAAATCTGTCTTTAAAATGAAAATTAATCAGAAGCGAGTTACCTGACTACAGAGCACTAAGTATGTGCTTTTTTTGTGAACAGAACATTCCAGATGCTATAGAGAGCACCTTACAACCTTTCACTAGCCTAATGTCACAAATATTTATATAACAAATCAGACCAAGATACCAGAACACAGATTCCTGTTATCACAAGAAACCTGATTTAATCATCACAATTCAGCATATAGAATACTAAAAGACAAAGGCAAATAATTCCATTTACGATTAAGGGAGCACATGCTCAAAGAGGTTATGTTTAAACAAAATAAAACTAGCTCAAATATACTGTTAAAAATGCAAACAATAGGAATTATACTTACTGCTTAGGAGGGTTGCTGATCCTGGGGAGATGGAACTGACCCTGTTACTGTAACTGTCTGGCATGCGATCATATTCTTTCCTAGGACCAGCCTCCAGCAAAGCAATCTTCTTATTATGGAAGTGGATATCATGACCTAAAAAAAGAAAATATATGCTTTGTTACAATGCTCCTCCCCAAAAAAACCCTAATTTCTTATTTGTTTACAGTAATACCTATGCATTTTTATAGTAAGATAGAGAAGATGCAAAACTTACTACAAAAATACATTTAAAATACAGGTTTTGACTAGGTAGGTAAACTTCTGTATTTTAAAGCTTTATGACTACAATCCCATTACTGAAACTGACAACGCTTTTGCAGTTAAAGCAAGGATTAAACGTTTTCATTTTGTATAAAGTTTACATTTTTGTACAAACATGTGCATATTTGGTATGAAAGTTCATTATTGAAATATTAACAAGTGAAATCTGCAATGTTTACTCCAAGCATTGAACACATTTTTCAGAGCTTAAATGTAAATTCACTAATTAGAGCAAGAGATCAAAATAAAAATTATATTATACTTAGCAACTACATTTATGGGGTTTGTATCCTTGTATTTTGACAGTGGAATAGCACAGGCAGTTAAGAGTTTAACTTTAACTTAAAGAGAACTGAAAAAATGTAAGAGATGACTCAAGTTAAATCACACTGCAGCTGAATTAGCCATGCTGGCTTCATCTGACCACTATAGTTATTGAAGGTACCAAGACAAGAAATAGTGTTCTTATAACATCCAGAGTTTACTACTACAGCAATCCTAGTAATAGCAGTATCCTGAAGATATTGTCAAGATTACGTGTAACATAATCTCATCTCTTCAAAGGTCCTTAACCTACATATAAGCCTCAGATACCACTGCTGGAGGCAATCCTTATGCTCTCTCAATTCCACTGTGGTCATCTTTAACAATACAAGCAGAACAATGGCAAGCTGGCAAGGTAAACCCTTATACTTCCAAACCACTCGTTGCTTAGGACCTTTGCTCTTGTTTGCACTCTTTTCTTTAAGTTTCTGTTGCTATTACACCCTTCTGAATCATCACTGCAAATAAAGAAGCAGCCAGTAATCTCAGGATTGCTAGTGATGGAAACTAAGCACAAATCCATTTTAACTTGGTATTCCCATGTTTAAAATACAGCGTTAGAGAATAAAACTTAGGATCAGAAAAGCATTTCCAGCTATAGCTGAAATTATCCATCAGTGATTTAAGGGTGACCACACTTGAAAAAATACTACACGTAGTCTACAGAATTCAAAGTAACATCTATGTTAAAAACACACATAAGTAGAATAAGGCTCATCATAGCCATCAGATATCCAAACAGCTTTAAGTCAATCTCAGAGAGCTGTCACAAGAGAGTGCAGGAATAAGGAAATTCCACAACGGGACCTTGAACGTTAAGAACCTAAATGGTAATCACACAGTTATCTCGCACTGTCACCAACAGGGATTAACAATTACGGTCGACTTGGAAAGTACCCAATACGCCACGCACTGAAACTCGTGGGAAAACTCCCAGTTTTAAGTTTTTGAGCAACCAGTGAGAGAGGCAGCAAGGGCAGCGGGACACAAAACCCGCCACTCGTTGCACTCACAAAACACGATGCGGGAGGCCCACAGGCCTCCGAGACCTCCCACCACCGCGGCAGGGGCAGCAGGGAGAGACCGCCGCCGGCTGCGAGGCCGTTACTG
>NW_009648876.1:8994800-9024714 GCF_000708025.1 Charadrius vociferus | reverse complement strand
CTCCTGCCTCTCCCCCCACCAGGCGAGGAGCTGAGAGCAGCCTCTCAGGATGGGAGGCCGGCGGTCTCCATTAGAACCGGGCTTAACATACCAGGTGAAGTTAAAGGGTGACCTCGGGGTATCCGAAGAGGATGAGGAACTCGAGGGTTTCAGGCGGGAGGCGGCAATCCTGCGTGACAAGCTGTGGCAGGCTCTCAGGTAGGATGGTACCTGGTAAGGATAGCAAAATGGCACAGGGGATTCCTGGTGCTTCTGACCAGTGACGAGGCAGAGCATGAAGTCCCAAGATGCACGTATATAGTACCAAAATGGTGGCCACAAATGCATTCACAGATGGGAGGATGGGGCCAACAGGTGCCCACGTAAACTGCATTTGCATAAAACATGAACAGCACAAATCCTGTTTCTGCTTGTCCACTAATCACGCTTAAAATTTGCTAGCAGATTTACACACATTTCTATCCAGTGTCCAGTCTTCAGAGCTTCGGTGTCTCCAGCATCTAGCTCTCAGACCTCTTGTCTTTCTCTGTGGTTAGTCCAGCTTGGAAGAGCACTAGCAGATCAGGTATGCATGCATGCTCTTACAAAGGAAATAGTTTATGAAGAACAGACTGCAGTAATCACCAGGCAAGTGTATTGACCAGGAGCCTGTTTATACATGATCAGCACCTTCTGTTTCCCCCTTTTTTCCCATTTTCCTATTCTTGGTCCCCCCTGCTCCACCTTGATCCTTCCTTTTACCTGCATTTATTCCTTTCCTAAATATCTAAGTTTCACAATCACCCTCAAACGTCCTATGAGAAGTTTGCTATTTCAGTGAGACCCATGATAGTCTTCGGGGTTTTTTCTTATTATCAGTTATATGGTCTTCTTATCAGCTACAAAGTTTCCAGCTGGACCTCTTAAGAGTTGCACTAAAGCACTTCCTTGCAATGGGCCTTCCATCAGCGTCTTAGGAATTCTGGTGTTTGGTACTGTTCCTTAGGGTTTCTGCATCTGTGTGCTTAATTTATTGCCTCTCCTGAGTTTGTCTTTTACGTTGAGTAGCTATCAGCCACATATTCCTAAAGTTGGAACTTTCTCGTTTACTTGTGGCCTTTCTGGCAATAGAGTGCTAGCAGCATAGTAAATGGCATTACAAAGCTAAGTAGGCATAACTGCCATTTTATACATAGAAAATGGAAAACAGGCAAAGCTCTGCTCATGAACTTTGGTAGCAAAGCAAAATATAGAGCCTGAGAATGATAAGCCCTAAGCCTGTTTTTTAATGACCATCTTGGCCTGTGGTGTCTTAATCAACAATGTCTCCGTTCTTTTAATTCTGGGGGTTTTTTTGGTTTTTTTTTTAAATAATTTCCCTTATTTCCCCTTCACATTGTCTTTGTCATAGTCTTACATCTGGTAACAAAAGGCAGTCCAGTTCTTTGATCGACCTCACCTCGGACAGTACCTGGGATCAGCAAAAGCCTCACTTGTTTCCTAAATCCCGCTTGCAGCCAAAAAGTGCTTCATCTCCCTGGATTCCTTCCATCACCATCCCTCAGCCTTTTGAAATGACACTGCGGGAAGCTCGCAAAAAGTCCCAGTTGATGAAGTCATACATGTTTCTTGAACTAGACAAACAGAGAGACAAAAGGCAAAGCCAGGACGAAGCTGAATGTCAGAAACAGTTCCGGGCACAGCCTGTACCTGCCCATGTATTTCTGCCCCTTTATCAGGAAATAATGGAGCAGAATGAGATTCGCAGGCAAATAGCAACACAGAAAAGAAAGGAGCTGCTACTTTCAACCCAGCGGCCCTTCAGTTTCCTGGAGAAGGAGGAGAAAAAGAAAGAAGCTATCAGACAAAAGTTCCTGGCAGCAGCATCCCCAAATGACAGCTCCAAACAGAAGCAAGCCAGTAAAAAAGTTCCTAAATCTACTTATGACCCACTTCTTGGAGATAAACTCAAAGGTAAAATGCCAGGGCTCTTCCTGTAAAAACAACTCCCTGCCTGTCCCTTGCTGTCTCCATACTGGGAGGTAGGATCATGGCCTATAGGGCATTACTTGGAGTATAAAGCCAATATCATTACATTCCCTGGTGTTGTCTAGTCTTTTGTGTGTAACTGGGCATTACATTTCATCTAGATACCCTTGCAGTAGTGCCCTAACTTTAGTAGTCTTGTGTCAATGTCAGCAGCAGCAATTCTGTACCACTCCCCAGCACACATAGGTACATTGAGCTCTTCAGACAGATTTTCATACCCCTTTTGCTGCAAGTCATGACAGTCTGGGAATCCTTTCCTGCACTGGATTCCGTAGCTTTGGTTATGCTAAAGGGACATAGATGATTTGTGGCACAAACGTGAAGACAGATGTTGTGCCAGAAGTGTCCAAGGTCCACACAGTATCTTGGAACTGACAATTTTACTCCCACCCAAGTGATCTGTGCTGCACGGGACCCCTAGGAGAAAACGATTTTCTGAGCCCAAATCAGGCTATTAGTTTGGTTCTAAGTGATAGTGCACTAGTCCAGTCTCTTGTGCCATTCTCTCATATTTTCAGTTACCTTCCCACTCGCTCTCCACCTTCTTATTAAGTGCTAAAACAAGGGAGGTAGGTGCCAGGACCATTCTAGTCAGAGGGACAGCCAAGGAAATTTTCCTGATGCTCTCTTTCAGTTGGCTTAAGCCCCCACAGTTGTAAGTTTGAAGTTAGCCATACAGACTTCACACTTGACTGCAGAAACTAAACCAGTCCTGGATAATTCTCATTGCTTTTCTCACCCTTTCTTTTTTTTTTTTAATGTTTCCCACTGATTTCTTCATGAGTAGACACCAGTTCAGTTTTCATCAGAAAACATTCTGTTGTGGTCTACTAAACTAAATAGATTAGAAAGGTAAAAGAGCAAAGGACAAGCCATTGTTCTGTTTCTATCTGGTATAGGAGAAGGGAGGAGGAATGAATATTTCATACCTCAGTCAATGCAAACTTATAAATAGACTCAGAAGAAGTTTTATTTTGCAAACTGCAGTATTGATATTTTTCTAAAAGAAAAAAAAAATCAAAAACCCCACAGCCAACTGTTTGTCTGCATTTTCTCAAGTATTTAGTGTTGCACAGGAAAGGACTCTGATGCCATACCCTGAAACACATTCTTTCTATCAAAAGTTTGTCACGGAAGTCAGAAGAGATGATACATCCACCAAATGCTCCTTACTTAAAATCTTTTCCAATATAGACAAACACTGCTGGATATTACACAGAAAAGCCATCATCCATTACAGGTATATCTGAACAGCCCATTTGGATCACACAGTCAACATAATGACATAAAGTCCCATATGGGAAGTAGAACCTTTATTAACACAACACATCTGCAAGACTAAGGGCACAAGTTATCTCGTACCCCCAAGAACAGGAATAGGAGGAGAAGACCTGTTCTGTAACTTACTCTCCTAAGTGAAAGACATATGTAGGGATTAATGCATAAGAAAGATACTCTACCATGGCTTTTATGGTATCTTTAATTTTTTTTCCATAGAAGGCAGAGGAGAGAGAGGCTGGAAAGTGGGGAAACAGAACACAGGATGTCTGGTCTCTCCTGTATGTGTAGGTGCCATCATAAAGGAAAGTTTAGAGTTGTGCAGTGGCAATTTCACAGTCTTTTCTGTCACTCATATAATTGTCATTGCTTTGCTTTTGATTCATTAGAAGCTGAACTCTACCGAGAAATTCGCATTCGAATGAGAGCAAAGGATTTGCTTGAGAGCTCCGTAGCTCCTATAGACACTAGCAACTGTCGGAGGGATCCTCAGTCCCGAACTGCTACTAAAACTAAGCAGGAAAGACTTGGCTTCTTGCAGGACAAAAGTTTCAGCTTCAAGCCGAGAATTAATCCAACAGTACCGGATTTTGAAGGACTTTACTGGGCATTTCAGAGGGAAGCAGTAAGGAGACAAGAAATCAAAGAGGCAACTCGTAATAAGCCATTCAAGCTAAGAACCTCCAATCTCCGTGGCAGGCAGAGGCAGGCTAATGAAAAGATAAAGGTGAGATGATTGGATATTTCTGTGGTACTGCTTTTTCTAACCAAGGTGTCACCTTCTTAAATTTATAGCATTATTTATGGGTGCTTGATGTCCTGTGACCTCTGCCCTTGTTTTGGGAGTAATGCAGAATTCTAGGACAAACCAGAGAACAAAATTCTACATAAAGAGATGATCTATGACAGCTAAGGCTCAGCCACCCTCCCATACTTCTAATCACTTCTCCTTCCCCTCAACCCCTCCCCATGTAAATCCCTACTGATGGAAGAGAGAATGAGTGCATGGCCCACATACCCCAACTGTTCACTTTGGTAGCCAAAGAACAGAGGAGATTCTGTATTGTGAACAAATACACTGAATGAAGTTCCATTTTTTTTCAGGATTCTCAGCAACTTTCCAAAGTTTCAGTGCAAAAAAGTCATTCTCTGACTGGACTTTCCTCTCTCTCTTCCAACACCCTTCCAGTGCATATTACAGATGCAACTAGAAAAAGGGAATCTGCTATTAGGTAAGTAGAAGTTTATCTACAAGACCATACACCAACTAGTGACCAAAATGGAGGAAAAAAAGTCAATGTTTTCCCTCATCACATCAGCTACATCGACAATACTTTTCCCGAATGTTTCTCTGTCTTCTTTCTTTGCTAATTCTTGCCTTGCCTCTCAATTGATTTGGGAACTGCACGCGTATATGTCTGAAATTTTGCTTTTCTCCTTAGAGGACTACAAAAGTGAAATTCCCTGGTAGCATGCAGTCTGGCAGTCTTAAGTGAGCTTATTACTAACTTTTTTCTCTATAGATACTCCCAAGATAACAAAAAGGAAGGGGACAAAGAAGGAATTTATTGGCTGGAGAAACAGAAAAAGAAATGTCAAACTATACAAAAGTCAGTGAACAGTCGAGCAAAAGCCCTGGATCCACATAAAAGTCTGGAGGAAACACACAAGGAGAAATTGAAACAGAACCGGTCAGTACCCTATTCTGCACAGAAATAACTGTTTTACTAACTGGGGATCATCAGATAATTCTTTAGGAGGAATTGGGTCTAAGAACATTCCTAGCGTAACTTTTTTGGCTGTCATACCCATTCCACATTCATTTTGGTTTCTTGACAATTCCACACTACTCTTTTCCATGTGGAAGTTTCCCTTAGATTAACATTTTTAGAAACTGATTTGTACAAACAAGCCAACTGAAATGTATAATTTGGTAAAGCACACAAAAGACAAGGTTTTCTAAAAATGTGAACACTGGTTCTCTGCTTACAGTCTAGTTGTAAAGCTTTGCTAATGGATCCATATTACCAGCAATAGCAATGTTTTGCCCAGCATTTGGAATCAAGAGAATTACCAGAGCTATTTAAAGGACAAAACAGTTATTGAGAATTCCTTGTTCCTAATCAGCTATAGTCAGAAGGAACTTGTATTAGACAGGCAACTTTTGTATTTCAGGCAAAATATGAGAGAGAGAACAAAGGAATACAGAAAGGAGCTGGAAGAAATGCAGCTGCGAGTCAAGAACAGACCGTACCTCTTTGAACAGGTCACCAAGGTAACTGGTCAAAGCTCCAGTGTTTCTGGGTGCCAGGATACATTGTCTTTCATTTAAGACAGGCATTAAGAAATCTAGTCTCAAGTAATTCACAAATAAGAAGGTGCAAATGGTTGAATAGTCTCTTGACTACACTCAAAATAACACCTGGAAGGCCACCCAAGTGTAATTTAAATTCCTTCCCATCACTTGAAAAACACTCAGACTTACCTCTTGGTTGTAGAGCTTTTCTAGTCCCTGCACATATTGCAATCAAAATATACAGTTTGATCAAAATTAAGGCCCTTATCACACCAGAAATTGTATGAATACCTATTCTGCATCTGAATACCATAGCCTACAGTCTACAAATTTTAAACTTTTTTTCTTAAAACTCTGTCTAGTTGAGCACTTTTTCTTTGTACCTCTAGTGCTACTAGAAAAACATTAATGGCATTTAAGTCACTTATATCACCTCCAAGCTGTGCTGCCTGGGGTTGTGTTCAGCACAGCTCGTCCACCACACAGTACCACCTGCAAATCTCTATTGCACTTGAGGTGTAGATACAAACTTTACTCTCTATAAAGTATCTTTTCCCCTGAGTTTTCTCTTTCAGTTCTGTCTCCTTGCAGGGATGATATCTGGTTAGAGACATAGTGACAGCACATTGACAATATGCTGGTTTAAGATTTCTCAATAGAAAGCACCCTCCTGGGTCAGTTTTTTTGTTCAGGTGAGTGGTTGATGGAGGCAGAGAACACTTTTGTATGATAAATATTGGTAACATTTCTATTTGCCAGGTTGGTAAGAATTCACCAGTATCAATAGCATTCACTCATGCTGAGAGAAGATTTCTATCCTTCCATATAGAACACCTTAATCTTTAGAAACTGGCCAGTCCCTCTGGAAAACTGTCATCTCAGACCACATTAATTTGTAATGTTTATGGGGAGGCAGTGAGGATATAGGATTCAGGATGCTTGGTTTTCAGTTTCCAGAAGATTACCTGATATGAAGCGATCTCAAGGCTCTGTTTAAAACTCCACTGTAGTTAGTGCTTACAGATTACAAGCAAACATGCTTCCAGAATTTCTCACAACCCTTTTTTGCACATATTCTCAATTTTGAGTGTCAGAGTCAGGACTCAGACACAAGTATGCTAGTCTGGTAAGAATGGAATGCTGAAGAAGCAGGAGAACAGAAGGGGGAAGAAAAAAAGAACAGGAGCAGGACAAGGTGAGCTCCAGCTTTGAGAGTTGTGAGACATTCTCTTAGTATTCAGTTGGTTTAGGACTGTCAGCCGTGAACTTGAAAACAACTTGACCATTATGGAGATGCCCCCGTTCTACGTGCTTACTGTTTAAGTTTCAATTTCATAGCATGATGCTCGTCAAGGAGCAGAGCGTCGCTACAGACACACCCTCCAGCAGGTTGGGCTAAGTGAAGAATTTGTAAGGAAAAAAGGGAAAGATGCCACTGACTTGCTAGAAGAAGAATCTGACGTTCACAGGTAATAAAAACAATGCAATACAACTCTTTTGCCTTTAAGTAGAAATATTTTCCTTGTTCATGAAAGCGTTCCAGTTTGTATCATCTAGTGTAGGTAAAATTAAATCAACTTCATTCCTCTTATTAAGCATTACGGCTTCTTTATCTTAACTGCTATGGTTGCACTCTATTTCTTATGCATGGGGCAAAGCAGCAAGTAAACACTGCAAACCATTTCTGCTATTAGACAATCACTATTTCTGCAGAGCGCCCAAGCCTCGGGGTGAAAAGGACAACTGTACTGTACAGGAAGGAGAACCTCAAGAGGAACAGAGTGGAAAGGAAATGGCAACATAAGAT
This sequence comes from Charadrius vociferus, assembly GCF_000708025.1. Classification (NCBI taxonomy): domain Eukaryota; kingdom Metazoa; phylum Chordata; class Aves; order Charadriiformes; family Charadriidae; genus Charadrius; species Charadrius vociferus. The sequence continues at coordinate 9,017,305 of NW_009648876.1, read as the reverse complement.
CTAGCGGAAGAATCCATTGATCATCTCTTGATTTTTTTTTAACTCAAGATTCTCCAGGTTCATCCTCAGGAACTTTCTGGTTTGGGCTGATACCTAAGTATTTCTCTGGGGTAAGTGAGATGTCAGAAAGGAAGGAAAGACCAACTATTGTTTAGAGCATGTCTTCTTCAACCCAGCAAAGCCTGCAGCCTCCCTTAGTCTTCACAAGTGTTCCCCATGTGAGCCATTTCCCTTTTTTTCATGGGCAACAAAACAAGTTTAAAAGGTTGAAGCACGACTTTTGGATAAAAGTAGATATGAAAGACTGAAGAGGTGCATTCCCTTGTGTTCATGCCGCAGAAGCACACAGAAAGGGGAAAATGCCTTTCAGGGTGCTAAACCTTGGTTTACACACATATATATGGTAGAATGTTTTTTAAAAAGGTATTAAAGAACAAAAAAAAAACCACCAAGATTTGACCTACCTTGGGAGAAGACTCAGAGGGAAGTCCTTCTCTGGTGTTAACTCTTCATTCACTCATTACCAGCTCTGCTCCTTCCTCCCATTAGGAAGAAGCAATTGTCTTTCTATATTAAAATATCTCCCATATTTCACTATTAGAAACTGTTTTAATGTTTTACCAAAGATGGACTTCAGTGGAAGAAAGATTAGGTATTACCTGTCAGCATGTTGCACTCAAATGCCTGGTGCGTCTTAAATGGTGTAGTTCATACGTTAGTGGTCTTCCTTTACCTGACAGTAATAACAATCTCAAAAATACAAACCCTTACCATCTGGAATGTTTTCTGATAATTATGATATCAAAGCACTTTGAGATTAAAAGATTTTTACATGGCTATCAATGTTTCTGCTTTGTCCAATTTCTTTATCAATCCTCTTTTCCTCACTTTTAAAATGGAAGCTGTGTCTCTCTTCATCTTTGTTACCTCAATCCATTTATCTTTACACTGTAACAACAAAGCCTCATCATCAAATCAGAAATACAGTACCTGTAAGAGCTACCACAATAGATAAAGGTATAAAACTGAGATCAAGACATTTTTGATCGTAACAAAGTACTAGATCCAAGAACTCATGGCCCCAGGGTTTCAGGCTGCTATGTTATGCTTTCACAGAGATCAGCTCATGCTGATAAGATAGCTGAATGCATTGGTTTGCAGTGGTCCTCCTTACTGACCCGAAGAATTTCCAACAAATCTAAGTTTAGGCTTGTATTTTTCCTTTTTTCCTCCTTTTCCAGTCGAACAGCTTTCTACACACTGCATATGCAGAGTGCTGTGTCACAGATTGAAATGCAGTCCAGTTCCCAACGAGTTGGAAATACTTCCTTCACTCCAGAGGCTTTTCCCACTGAGAAGAAGCTTAAGCACCTGGGAGGGTTCGGGGAAGGCTGTTCCCAGTGTACTGGTTTCTACATAGGTTTAATGGTGCAGGACACGCAAAGGCTGTTCTTTCTCCTGTTTCGCCTGGAAAAGAGCAGTGCTGTAATCATATTGTCACCATGCCTCGTCACATTGAAAGAGGAAGGAAAGAAGATTTCTTCCATGCTCCAAGTCTGTGGTCTACAGCCCATCGGGCTTGTATGAATGTATCTGCAGCAATGGGAGTGAAATGTTAATACATACATTTTAAGGGGTATTTACTAAAATTGGTTGCTAATTCCCATAATACTACTTGATGATGCTGGAAAAAGAAATTTCCAAGTATGTGAAGTGTAAACGAAAACCTTGAGAAAGGAGGATCAAAGGTTTGACTTTAAATTAATATATGATATTATGCCATATCCCTTTAACAAATACTAAGGTGACATGCATGAATACAGTAACAGGTAAATCCAAGTCTTAATATTGGTCCCTTGACAAAAATTGCTGAAATGGTGATGAAAGTAAAAGCATCAGACTAAGTAACTGAAACTCAGTAGCACCTTTCTTGCTAAATGAAGTGTTGTTCTGAAAGCAGGATTACATTTCTGTAATCCTAAAAGAATTTTATAATCTCTTAATATAGCTCAAAAGTGGTATAAATAATTTCCATTTTTGCTCTGTTATTTTGGCATTTTTTGAAAATATTTTGTTATTTTTAGTGAAAAGAATTACATCCTGTTCAACTAACCTATAAAAATACTGTAGTAAAGAAGACATCTCACTAGAAAATCTCCTATCAACTGATAAGATGGTAGCCAAACCACAACCACAACCTAGTGGCCTTGTCAAGATAGAGATTGGTGACAAGTGGTGTCCCTTAGGTCCGTATTGGGACCAGTACTGTTTAATAGCTTCATCAGTGACACAGACAGTGGGATCGAGTGCACCCTCAGCAAGTTTGCAGACACCAAGTTGAGTGGTGCAGTTGACACGTCTGAAGGATGGGATGCCACCCAGAGGGACCCAAGAAGCTCGAGAAGTGGGCACACATGAACTTCATGAGGTTCAACAAGGCCAAGTGCAAGGTCTTGCACCTGGGCCAGGGCAACCCCTGGTATCAATACAGGCTGGGGGATGAGGGGATGGAGAGTAGCCCTGCCAAGAAGGACTCGGGGTACTGGTGGATGAAAAGCTGGACATCAGCCAACAATGCGCGCTCGCAGCCCAGAAAGCCAACCGCACCCTGGGCTGCATCAAAAGAAGTGGGGCCAGCAGGTCCAAGGAGGTGATTCTGCCCCTCTTCTCTGTTCTCATGAGACCCCATCTGGAGTACTGTGTCCAGTTCTGGAGTCCTCAGCACAGGAAAGACACTGATCTGTCGGAACAGGTCCAGAGGAGGGTCACAAAAATGATCAGAGAGATGGAACACCTCTTCTATGAGGAAAGGCTGAGAGAGTGGGGGTTGTTCAGCCTGGACAAGAGAAGGTTCCAGGGAAACATTATTGTGGCCTTTCACTACATAAAGGGAGCCTACAGGAAAGATGGGGACAGACTTTTTAGTAAGGTCTGTTGCGATAGGACAAGGGGTAATGGTTTTAAACTAAAAGAGGTAAGATTTAGACTAGAAGTAAGAAAGAAATTTTTCACTATGAGGGTGGTGAAACACTGGCACAGGTTGCTCAGAGATGATAGATGTGCCATCCTTAGAAACGTTCAGGTCAGGTTGGATGGGGCTCTGAGCAACCTGATCTAGTTGAAAATGTCCCTGCTCATGGCAGGGAAGTTGGACTAGATAACCTTTAAAGGTCCCTTCCACCCCAAACTATTCTATGATTCACATCAGATCCTGATTCACGGGTACCTGGGGGAGCTTCTGCAGGAACCTCCAAATTACAATACATTTACCAACAGCAGCACAACCTTTACATTCAGCTCAAAGCATTCTCTTCACATAGAAGCCACTGTAGGTGCACAGCATCTTAGCAAAACTCTGCATTCTTAGTAATGCTAATTCTGAAGAAAGTCTTTTAAGTTAACAAAAATTCAAAACATCTACATGGTAAACTAATTTAAAGAGCTTGATGTACCAAACAAATTTTGGAGGAAAAAGTGACTGTGAAAGGCAGGAAAAGAACACAGCAAATGTAATTAAATGATATCAAGTAGTACATTTATTTCAGATAGTAAGTCAGCTTCTGACAGTGAGATGTATTAGAATATAGTCTCTGAAGGTAAAGGATGGAAGGAAGGCCTGTTGCTCAAGATACTGAATGTTTGTACAGTGCCTAGCACAATGAGGTCCTGGTCCTTAACTGGGGCTCCTAGGTGCTCCAGCAAAACAAACGCTTTAGGGTTTAGGAGAATGGACTGCATAAACAGTTTTGAAATGGCGTTCCATGGCATGGGCTAAATGACACCTAAGCAGCAGACTTCACCTTTTAAGCTCTGCAAGAGAGAAACTTGGTCCAGTAGGTCTTCTCCAACTCCAGTTGGCCCCATTCTCCATCTACCCACCCGCTCTGTGCACAGTTAAAGCAATGTTCACTCATCCCACTGCAACATGGTGAGCCTCTAGGAGAAATGATCGATCCCACTTCAGTCACCACATATAAGAGGGCGGAAAAAAGAGCAGCTGGTCTCACCCTCCTCTACTCCAATAATAGACTCAGTGTCTGGCAGGTGCAGAGACTCAACACCAAGGCTGGGCTGAGAGTTCATGGAGATGAGATTCTTACTATGGACTGTAGATTCTTCCAGCAAACTGCTGCCCATCAGTGACTCTATTGTGAAAAAAAAAAAAAAAAGGTAAACCAAAATTCTCAGTAATGACACTGCAATGTAAGATACAATCCCTGCCCCCCTCCAAGCCACATAGACTTCTTCCCTAGACACCTACTTCATCCGTTCCTGCTCTGTAGGCATCTGGCGCTCCAATGGATGGTAACACCTATATTTATTGTTTGGAGCCTTAGTATGGCAGGATCTCATGCAGGCTTGGCTTTCTCTTTAAATAATTCACATCACATAAAAAAACAGGCTACTTACAACAAGAATACATAACAAAGGGCACAAATTCCATGTAAAAAAAATATGCTAGATTCACAATAATTATGAAAACAATAAATCTTGACTACAATACAGAAACACACCTTTGTCTTCTATCCTAGAAAAGGGGAGGGCGAGTAATCCAACCTCATCTCCAAGAGGAACAGTCTTTTATTCCTTACTGGCTTGTGGTCTCATATTTTCAGGACAAATTCCCTCCCTTCTCTTTGACCATCTACTAATTCTTTCCTGCACTTCTCCACAGAGAGTGCCCTCCCTTCCTTACCTGGCTGTTCTCGCTCTCTGCTGCCAGATGTTCCAATTCGGGAGTGGTGTTTCCTCATATGCACATTTCTGCTACCACTCTGGGAAAATGTCTTCCCACAGATTTGGCACTGATGGGGTTTCACTCCTTGGAGTAGAAGAGGGAAAAAAATCCCAAGAATTATGAAATTGTGAATAAGGACCTCATCAACCAGAAGCCAATAATACTGTTTTGAAATGGCTGTTGACACCACCAGTCCTAATTATCAGTGAAAAAACAAATGAGAAATATTCCTGTTTCCTGGAGAACAATAAGCTTCCAGAACAAAAGAGGTTTAGGTATCAGTATTGCCAGCTGTTGGAAATCTCAAGTCCGAAGAATAACATAAAGTCTTCAAGTCTGATTTATGAGATGGAACAAGTTATTTGGAATCTCTTATGCAGTGACATGGAAATATTTGATGTCCCATACCTAGAACAAAATGACCAAAAGCAAGGAAGCGAGGCAAGGAAATCATCTCCTGCCATCACACAACAACTTGCAGCATCTGGTTTACATAACCAAGTAGAGACTGGATGGTGACTTGTCACTGTGAAAAGATTTCCATTTTACAGAGCAACCCATCATTTTCACAACACAGTAAGTATGATGTCCATACATGTGAACTCAATAGCAGGGAAGCCAAGAAGACAGGAAAAAAAGCGTGGAGTACTAGTACAGTCCCAAAAGTTACTACCCCAATAAAATCTCCCCTTCCCCAAACAAGCCATATGCATCATGTGCTGATTGTATTTAAGACAGATGGATCAAAACAGAAGGGAAAAGCTTTGAAACACTTGTGAAATACCTCTCCATCTAATGCTTTGTCCAATTACAAGTATGTAGTATTAAAAAATAAAGGAAAACCCTACCTATGGCAGAAACCCACTCATGAGAGATTTCAGATTTGAATGGCGTTGATTAATATATAGAGGTGCTAGATTCTCTCTTTTAAATAAGAAAATGACAGCAACAAAACAGATATCTAACTTTATGACATTTTAGAAACAATTTTAAAAATAAATTTTTAAAATGTAATTTGAATTCAGAAATATAAAATTTAGAAACAGAACCAACAGAAAAGATTAAAGTATGCAAGCTACAGATGCCACAAAGGAAGTCATGAAACACTATGACTAGAAGTCCTGTAGAAAACAGGGGATTTTTCTTGAGGGAATCCAATCGAAGTCCTACAATAAAGATCTTTTCTCAGATAGGTCACAGAATGTCAGATGAAGACTCTTACCTGAGTGGACAACCAAATGTTTCCGAAGGCTGGAGTATTCTGCAAAGGAGCGACCACATCCCTGTGCCTCACACAGAAAGGGTTTTTCCCCTACAAGGGAAAAGTAAGCTCTTACATTTTGGGATCACAACTTGATCTGATTGTCCAAGTCCCTGAGAACAGCCTGGAGACCTCTACCCCATCCTCCCTTTTGGCCTTACATGCAACAAAGCTCAATGGAAATTATACACATGCTTCCTAAGGCTTTTAAAGCATTCTCTTCATTAGCTTTCAAGAGGAAATGATGACATTCTTTCTGAAATATTCTTAGATCGTAGTTGACTGAAAGTGAAGCACGGGTCCACTGTTTCTAAGTAGATCTTCCAAGTATTTGGTATTTATACCAAAATAGTAATATAGAAGTGCCCGGACTATGATGTATCTCTATATGCAGTTCTTAACAACCAGCTCTCAGCTTCACACACTCCCAGGATCCTGTTCCTTTTCTGCAGCTCAGTGCCAAAAATCCCATTAACTGTATTTCTCTTCATATCAGATTCTATACTATATTTCAAATCAGGCTGAACTTCGCAAAAATCCCGTGAGAGATGTGTCAGTCATTTATATTAATGTGTGGAGGAACACTAATTCAAGGCACAAATTGTTCTCATAGGCTGAATTTTGTTATTTTTATGTATCTCCACAGCTATTTTTGTATTTGTCTAAATGATGATGAATTGGGAGGTGACTACACTAATGCAATGCAATATAATTAATCTGTTCTAAACACCCTCTTAATAAAGCCTTAAATTAAACTAGAGGTAACTTTTGCCTGCAACATCCCGCTAAAGAACTCAATACACCATGTTTAACACTATGATTTCAAGTCTTTAATTAGACTACTGTATTAGAGTAACAGCAAGTCCACAGGAGTTAAGAAAGCTATTTTGCCTATTTTATTGTCTAACATATACGTAGCTCTTTCAGAGTAAAATTGTTTTTAAAATTGTTTCTACTGTGATTTTGCCTTTAGAAGTCCAGCTCATTTCTCAGCTTCCTATCTGCTATAGCATTCAATGGATTTGAGCAAAAAGGATCAACACAGAATGTTCTGATTGGTGTTACAAAGCTGAAATATGTAGCAGATTCTCAAACACTGATTGTACCTTCCAGCTTGTTATAAATATTTAAAACTTGGAAAGAAGGAAGAAAAACTACCATTGACAAAAACAACAGCACACAGTTCCACCTATAAGAAACCCCAGATCTATTTACACCTGCAGTTTTATAACACCTTTGGTCTGTTCAAACTCCTAATTGCACATTATCAATTTGCAGTTAAGAAAGTTATTATTTGCTCCTCCAGAAGCTACTATTCCGTCAGCTGCAGAACACTCACTCGATCATGAAGGATTCTGCATGTGTCAGCTGGGCCTATTAACTTCATCTGTGCCTTGGCTGGGAGCTTTATGTGCAAAAGAAAACTGTAAAATCTATGGCTGCTGTTACTACACATTCAAAATTTTATTATTGGTATATATAATTTTTAACTACAACCCAACATCTGTCCCCAAACTGTGTGTTCTAGCTAGACTGCAAATTCTTTAAAATAGCAACCTTTTTCCATGTGTAAGGCAGAAGGCGTAAACAGCTGCTGGCGGCCCACATAATCTGCGATTTCATTTTACTGGAGAGGCGTCATGCTCTCCCAGTTGTCAAGGTTATTTTGAAATGTTAACCAACTGTAATGCAACGCTACCTTCCTAAGCCATCAGGGAATCTCTTAACAATCTTCTGAGAGGCTTGAACTGTGTCATTTGTTTAAGCGGTGTGATAACCCCGAGTCTTAAAAAAACAACCAAACAAAACCACCAGAATATTCACTATGAATTTTGCTAACTATTAAATTGCTGATCATTTCAGCAGAAACTTGTGTGCCTCTCTCAAACAACTTTCTAGGATAAAAACACCTAAGACTTTATGCGGTTGTCAAGACTTTGGCTGGTACACCAACTTCTAAAAATATTAACAAGGCGGGATCAAATTCTCCAGAGGAGACTGCATAAACAAACCATGTATAAAATACAGCAGTATGAAATAAAGGTTCTTGTTTTATTTAATATAAAAAGCTGAGCATGAGTTAAGAGTACATAGGCTCCAGCATATGGTAACATCCCGAATTAGCATTAGCACAAACGGAGCAGTTTGCATGCCAAAATGCTGCCTTCTAATTATTACCTTTTTCCACTAGACTCAGCTACTATATTCTTGCTACTCATTCCACTATATTCCTCACTTCCCTTTACTTCCCAAATGTAATCACTCCACAAGCAGCACAGGTAACATAAACTAGTCAGATTCAGCCAGATGTCAGTACAGTTAAGCTATTGTGCCTTTCAGGAATTTAAAATTGTTTCTTTATAAAAAACAATTACAGCAGTTGTGTTCACTAACTATTCCGTTAGTGAATAGTACAGTTTCTCCCCAAAACAACTCACATCCCTCCCTCCATCAAACAACTTGAGGGGGGAAGGGAATCTTCAGAGCACGGGTCTGAGCAGAGTACAGCATCATCACGTAGCATTGGAAGGGTGAAACCTGTGTGAAATTATACAGGATAGTAAAGAGGGTAAGCAGTTGATTAATTTGACCTATAGATCAATATGAATTGACAGAAAAAGGGACATTAATGAAGGGCAGAGATAAACCACGTAATATTCTCAAAAGTTTGAGGACAGAGGAGGAAGCGATTTATTCCTCAGTAAAGACCCCACCTCTGCAGACCACAAATAGGTGAGGTCTAAAACACACCAGTGTGAATTCGTAGGTGGTTCTTCAGATTTCCAGCTGTTGTGAACTGCTTCCCACAGCCCAGCTCTGTGCACACAAAGGGTTTTTCACCATTGTGAGTTCTCATGTGCACTTTCAGCCTCTGCAAGACGTAGAAACTTTTTCCACAGCCTTCTGCTGGGCAGGTGAAGGAGCGGTCGTTCCTGGAAATCGACAAAATACCTGTCATTACCAGCTACTGCAATGTATTTTTCATGAACACTCCACTTCTTTTATTGATTAAATAAAAAGCAGAAACATTTAAAACGAGATTAACTATATCAGAAAACGGAGACTCAACCGAAGTGAGTGACCTAGGTCCTAAGGAACTACAGTCTGGGTGGTCCACAGGAAGAATTTGTTCAGGTAATATCTTTTCATCACGTTACCTTGCCTATTCTCTACCCAGAATAATCTAGTAAAGGAGTGCAACAGATTATATAGGAATGTTGTGGAATTTAATTTCAGTCACTGGAGGATCAAAAATGACTGTAAGTGTACACATAACATACTCAATTACTGCTGGCCCTGTCTCAGGGCAAGATGATGGGGTCATGTCTACTGGAGTTCTTCCCAGTTTTTAAGCTTCTTGTCTACAATTTACCTTAGAGACTGCCAATTTGTTAGCTAAAAAAGATTAGGGTAATTTGTTAGAGCACGCAACTTTGTTCAAGGATATATAAAAATAAGATAGCATCCTATAAGTTCTAATGTTCACTATACCACAGAAGTGATACTGATGCTCTTTATTGAGCACCTGTTAAAATACAAATACTCTAAACTGAACACTAACAAGGACTTGCAAAAATAATCTAAATCTAGTCAAAGTGTTTCAACATAAATGACCTAAAGGAAGCAACAAGCCTAGTATTTCTAAGAGTAATACCATGTTTACCCAGTTTGTCGATGTAAAAAACTAATGCTATCCCAAATACAGAGCATAGTTTTTAAAAGTCATGACAACATATAGCTTTATTGAGCTCACCGGTGTGTTTTCAGATGATACTTGAAGTGAGCTGGCCACACAAATGTCCGATCGCATCCCTCAACTGTGCACTTCAGCTTCCTTTCCACGCGAGATAAATGAGGAATGGGGCTAGAGTCTTTCGGCTGCCCATCTCCTGAGCAAAGATGAACATTTTCACCTGGAAGAAAAGGCCCAGAAAAATGTAAAAAAGATACAGATTACTATAATGCGTCAAATTTAATACATAAAACCAGCATCATATATGACACAGGACTGTAAAGCAAGTATATGCCTGGCTACTAATTGTTTACCGTGTCCTACATACTGCTGCCTAGCCCGTAACAGGGATCAGACACAGATTTGCAGACCTTACACGGCCCATAAACTATTCCCAACAAGCTATCTGCATCAGATCACCTCCTACCAGATAAGGCTTATCACAACAATAGAAAGCCAATGCATCAAAACTTGTAAAAGTGGTTTCTGTATCAATATCAACCAACCAATTTTAAATATCAGCCAGGATAACTATTTTTTTAAAAACGCCTTAGCTAAAAAAGAAATATTGCATTTGTTTGCAATTATTTATTAGAATAATTAAGTCAGAAAGCATGTCACTAAATCCAATTCTCCAGAAAGCTGATCTCCAAACCCAGTGGAGCTAAGAAGAAAGTATGAATTACAGTATGCCTTAAAAATAGACACTTGAAAGTGAAAATGAAAGCTGAAATACAAGCAGCTGCAGTCAGACAGAAGATACTCTTTACATGTTCCAGAGAACCGGCAGACTACAATGGAACTGCTGGCTCCACTGAAGTTAATTCCCTGAGAAAAACTGAGAAGCCTATTTATATTGCAGGAAAATGACGTGATTGTTCTGTGTAATTCTGTCACTGATGATTTGAAGACATGTCAGAATAGATTAGGAGCATGAGAGAGTGAAATAGAGAGGAAGAAACAAGCCGAAACTAGGGGCCTTGCACGGACATTCAACTTTTGAGACAGAAGCAAGGGATTTCCTACCATTATTGCTTGCTTTGGCATTCTTAGCGAGCTGTGCCCGAGTGGCAGCAATTAAACTGTCGTGGGCCAATTCTTGCACTCGTAGGAACCATGGGGTACTGCTGTCTGTGCTATCGTGAGACAGAAAGTCATTCCCAGAGTCCTCTGCTTCATCTTGAACAAACACCAAGTGCTCTGCTGGAGACCCCAGCCCTAGAAAAGAAGAAAACTTCATGAAACAGAAGGATAACGTAACAGAGGGAAATTTCTTTTGCTTCACAGAGGCTAATGTTCACAGCACAGATGCAATAGCTGCACTGAAAAAGTCTTCACTGACCTCTACATTGTAGGAAGCTGTTGACGATTAAATGCTCCCGAAATATCCAATAATGCCCAGTAAATATTGTGATCTTTCCCCTTCACAAGCAGCAGGAACAGAGTTGTACTTGTATCTCCTGCATTCTGTTGTCTGAGACATATCCAGCCAGATGACAAACAGAAGGAGAATTACCTGCTCTTGTTAGGTTGAGAAGAATAAACGAAGTGCTGTCACTGGGCTGGAGGTCTTGCAATAAACTGGAAGTCTCTGGAGTTGACAGAAGTTCAGATGGTTTCTGTACATTCTGTGCCCTTGTTTCCTCTCCATCAGGGCCCACATTTACCTGGAGACTTCTCAAGACAGCAGATGAAGAAACATCTTTGGGAGAATTAGTGTGACTTGGAGAAGTGAGATCTCTTTCATCATCTAGTGAAGAAAGTGAAGCCAGAGTAAATAAAAGCGTAAATACACTATGCCTAAAAGATACTGACGAAATGATTTTTCTAGGAAAAAAAAAATAACTTGAGAGAGATTGGAGGAAAAAGGAATTTTCTACCTAGTCAGACTTCACTGTTAACTGAGAAAAGTTTCAGTCACCCTTCTGAATTTGTTCCTCTGTCCCTGGGATGCCTTATCAGCAAGAGGCAGTGCACCACAGGGGTGCAGTAAGACAGCTGTATGAAGGGTACACTCGCATAGATTTTACCTGGCAACATGAGTCTGTTGCATTCTGAGGTCTCAGTAACAGGAAGGAGAGAAAGACAGGTGATGTCTTTCGGTTCCGACTCCACCAGCCCTTGCCCCAGTGGAATAGAAGTATTCTGAACAAACTGAACCAGCAGCTGAAAAAAAGATACTGCAGATTAGGTCAAGAGCAGCACCGATCATTTAAAAAGTACTAAACCCGGTCCATTACCCGCTACTGTCTTGTAGGAGAAGCTGAATATAATCCCATGAATACACATCAAAGTAAATGGAAGCTTTTCAATTTTCAATGACAAAAAAGGAATTGTTTGTATTTGTCATCATTTCTTTAACATACAAGAAACGGTTCTGGATCACTGCAGACTACTCTGAGAGTTAATTAGGCTGTAGTCCTTCTTATTAGTCTTTCACCATGATAAATTTAACCAATATATGCCATGTTTTAAGGCATGTATGCCTTTTTAATTCATCTTTTATCACTTGATACTTTACTGAGCTCTAACCTTACAAGTAAATGTTTTCCATGTTCAGCCTTTAGTACAGGTATTTTTTTAAATCATCGCCTTTAAATACTTAACTGAAAGTTGGCCTTTTTAAAATAAAAAAGCAAGCAAAAGACTAGTTGCAAAGATGTCTAGTTAATGGCTATTCAAAATAGGCAGATAATGATCAGAGGAACAGGTTGGGATGACAAGGGGGAGAACACAGACAGCTTTATCCATCCAAATCAGCTATTCCTAAAAACATCAAAGATGGACAATTGAAGCCTTTGTCCTTAGTGTGAAACCCACCCACTAAGGGGATTCAACAGAAGAAACTCCCTCCAGAATACTATGCAAAATAAGGGTGTCTATTGCATAAAGAAGTATAGGACTTATACTGGGATGCATTCCCCGGGGAGGACATGGGATTGAACAAGAGGTTTGGGGGATTGTATAGTATTTATTATGCATTGTTTAAGGGAAAGGCCAAAGGCAGAAAAAGGAAGGAATCAAGCTGGAATCAAGGGCGGAACAAACACAGGAAAATGGAGGGGGGAGAATAAAAGAGGCCCGTTAAATGTGAGCAGGAAGTTGGTCAATTCTGTTGGCTGGCACAGCCGAACCATTGAAGTCTGTCCTGTGTTCTTATTAAACTCTATTCCTAACTATTTCCTGTGTGATCCCGCTCTTTAGGGTGTGTGTCATATGTTAGTGAACTCCAAGCCAGACTAGTTAGCGAGCGGAAGAAGAGATGTGGGGACATATCCTGGAGAAACCCATGAAGGTTTTCTCTAGGCAGCAACCCTTGGAAACAGAATCTAGCACTCTGCGCTGCCTGTGTTTACGTGGGTAAAGCTACAAGCATCCTACCTCTGTTAATCTGTTTCGCACCAGTCACATCTGTACAGTGCGCACCTATTTGAAAATTCTACCAAACTTCACCAGTGGCTGGATCTAAGATCAGATATAGGGAACAGCCCTCATCTTGATGGGCCCAGGAGGTGAGAGATGCCGGGGTGATTCAGTCCAGCAGATTTAGCTATCCTTAACATCAGTCAGCTCTGGCAATGCAAACATTACTTCTGGCTAACTCCTAAAAATCTTGAGTTATAAAAAAGGAACCTGACATTTGAAAAGGAACTGGAAGTCAGAGAAATGCCTTTCCTCACCCCTGAAAGTCTTCCCATATTTAACCAAGTTCAGAGCAGCAAAGCATGCACCTTGTTTACTCATTCTGTCCCCTTGACAACATCTCAAGCTTTTGTCAAACTACTGGATATAATGCTGGACTCCTCTTTGCCTCCAAGGCACAGACACAGAAATTAGACTCTTTTTTTTTTTCCATTACCGGCGCCACAGCAGTCCATACTAAAATATTCTGATTTAACAAAGGAAGTGCTGCTAGGAGTTAGGAGATAACAGCCCAACTTTTTCAATGGACTGAACTAATTGTTCTGTGAACTGCACAAGCTTTTTTAACAAATTGGGTCTCAAATCCCTCCCCTGTATGGAATTAAACTTGTGGAAACCAGAAAGACAGAGGGGTCAGCTGTAACAAACTCAAGACACGTACTCCACATATCAGGAAAATGCCCCTCAAAAACCATACATAGGATCTATTTATTTGGCTGTAAGTTCCTTCAAACAGACCTACTCCTATATTCACATTCTCAAAATATTTTGAAAAACACTGATGAAAGAAATATGGAAAATAATAATATACCAAAGATTTAACCCTAGAGTCACTATTCTTTATCTCTAGGAAACTCCTTGACATAAAGATCTTGCATTCTGCCGCTGCCTAGCAAACAACTGTATGCAACAGACTTCCTTTATCTTTGGAATTTAGAAGGAAACTGTGCAAGACAGTTATTCAAAAGCTACTACTGTCATTGTGACACATTTTAGCATGCACTTATGCGAAGCCCAGACAATTGTCTGTGCAGTGACATGGTTCATCGGTGTCAAAAGAAACAGAGTAAAAAAGCATGATATGGCCATGGTATATTTGTGATTAAAATCCAACAGTCACCAATAATTTGATTCTTATTTTGTATGTTGTGATTGTCTTAGTGTTTAATTTTCAGAACTACTGGCACCCAATTCCAAATTATTTCTATAGCAGATACCAGTTTTTTGACTCTCCTATATCTGGACAAAGTTCATTAAATCAAAGAAACTGAAAAAAAAAAAAAAATGGGCTCTGATCTCTCTATACTTACTTCCTCTTCTGAAAACACTAGAAATACTGATGCTTCCTCAGTTTTACCTGAAAGAGTTACTGCTGTCACAGCCCCGAGGCCATAATTGCCCTGCATAGGTCTCATCTGGGGCCCCCACCCACACCCTCTGCCCAGGGGCTCCATTTAAACCCAGGCTGTGCTCTCTAGTCCTTTTCTGAGGTGTGTTGTAGGTTTACCTGTCTCAGACCTTGTCTCCTGGATGGACCTCAGACTTTTACTGCATCAGTGTCTTCAGCTGCTCCTGACTGAACTTTCTGGATAGACCCTGGACCTGGTTCATCACTTTGCTTTGTCCAGGGGTGTGGATGGACCCTGTTTCCAGCACCTGTCTCTGCTGTGCTCAGGTTGCTGTAGGATTATGCCCTGGTCAGTGAGGACACCGCTGGCTCCCAGCTCACCCTCCCTTAGGAGCAGCCTGTCATCACTGGTAATTATAAAGGTAAAAATTAAGTCTTGAAGTCATTCAGATGGCAATATGCCACTTGAACTAGGCTGTGAGCCAGACTGCAGTTTGAAAGGTTAGCATTTTTTTCCTCTTTGGTATATTTTAAGTTTATCCAGAGGCCCTGGTTAGAAGAGGGAACTATTTTTATGTTGTCAAAAAATGCGTAGGCAATCTGAGACAGTCCCTCCCCCAAGGCCATGCATTCTAATTTAAGATTAAAAAAATAAGAGAAAGAGGGGTAAAAAGAGAAGGGAGTTAAGAATAACAGAGCAAGGCAGCCAGAAGTTGGGCTAAAAAATGCGAGCAGCAAGATGGTTCTAAATTACTGGATTGTCTTTCATTTAAAAACTGTTTGTGATCCCTACTGCTGCATACTCCACCGCGAAACACCTGTTTTATGGACTTTTCTATTTTTATACAGAAAGCCACAGATAAAACTTTCCTCCTACAATAGGAAAGCTTTGCTTCAAACCCTCCATTTCCACACAGCAACATTAAGCCACAAGGGAAAAGCAAAATGCCACAAACAGATGTTCAAAAGAAAAGAGATCCTTTTAGTTTTCTTTGTAAAGTAGTAACAAGCTAGTACAGAGAATTAAAATGGGGCAAAAGAAGCAAAAGTAAACAAAAGGACATGAATCATGCCTGCTGTTAAAATTTGGAACAAAAAAACCCAGCCCTTTCCATAAACTAAAGCAAACAAATCACTAAATATCCCTCCCAACCCCACATCAAATAATTCAGAGAAAGATAAAAATTTTCATGTGACAGTTGTATCTTGACGGCCAAGTACTTTCAGAAACTTTCCTTCCTGTTCAAAATCGTTGAATACCTTTGTGACAACTACAGCACCCAGAATATGGGGAAAAAGCTAATTACAAACGGTGTGCTGCTTTAATAAGTTTCTTTTAATTTGGTTTTGCAGCTGAAAGCAAATAGGAAATTGTAAGGGTATCTAGTAATTGGCTATTCAGCATAAAAGACAGACTAGGAAGAGGAAAGGTGGTAAATTAAATGTGCAGATACACAAACTCTTAACAAACTGCAGATAAGAGAGAGTAATAAAGACCAGAACTCCTGGGACATTGATGGATGGGTCATTACAAGAATGACTTGAGTGTGACCTTGAAGAAAATCAACCAGAAACTTTGTAAGAGACAAGAACAATATTATCATGGGTTACTAGAGCATATCTTGTAGGTAAAAGCAAACTTCTCGTGGAATATGGGGAGAATTCCTGGACCAGGTAAAACTTAATAATAAGATGTCTTAAGAGGAGGTTGTGGGATGTGGAAAAACTTCTGGATGTTTAGCGGAAGGATCACAGGCGGGGAAAGGGAAGAATCAAGGTGGATAGGAAAGGAACAACCATGGGGAACGGGAAGGGGGTGAGGGATAATAAGGGTCACCCACATGATAGCAGGCTGCAGGTCAGCACACTGCTCTGCCTCATCACTGTAGTCTATCCTGTCTTCTTCTCAATTGCTGTTTGCTCCCAAATAGTTTCCGAGTATGTTCATCTAGTTAACTTCAAGTTGGACTAGCCTGTGAACAGGAGGAATACACAACCTGGAAACCCAGGATCCTGGCCGGAGGCTGGATTAAAAAGCCCAGGGCCTGGAGATGGATACTGAAAGGACTCAAGGTTATGCAGAGACTGGACAGATCCATGACTGTGAGTATGCATGTCAGCTGAGAGAGGGCACTTGTGTGATACGCTAGCAAATTTCAGGCCTGATTACCTGATGAGTAGGAACAGAATTAGGCCTTTGGTGGTCTTCCTGTTCCATGTGAATGCCATTTGTGTTTGTGAGTGCCTGTAAAGGAACTGTCCTGCCATATGTTAGTGTTTACAGCCATACGTATCTGTACTGTCTATGTATGCATGGGTGCATATTTGCAGTTCAGGCTCAGCCTTCTGCCTGCACCTGGGAACAGTCCCATGGTCTCTTGTCTGAAGGAGCAGGAGGGGAAGAATCTCCTGGATGCTACAGTTTGTCAGATCTCATAACCACACAATATCTGGCATCGCAAACAGGGTCCAGATGGGCTGTAAGTATTCTTGAGATGGTGTCTATAGAATCCCTATGTAAGGAGGGGAGATCCTTCACAATATGGCCAAAGTGCTAGAATTTGTAACCAAGCAGACAGAACACCTTGGGACACCTGAATAGGAATAGTTAGGGAAACCAAATGTACAGAATATTAACAGAACACAAAAGGAATGATAAGAGCTATAAAGTGGCTTTACTCTATAGCCAAGATATCCCTTGGAATTCAAAACAAATTTTAATACTAATTGCAAAAGTACATCCTCAACTTCAAGATTCAAACTTTATGGGCCAGATGTGAATCACTCAGAGAAAATCTATAAGCCTTGGAGAAACAAAATGAGCAAAGTTTAGCTGCATCTTGCTATGAATAATTTTATTGTTGGCTCTGCCATACCACCTTCTTCAATATACCCTCCTTTTACTCCTTCTGCTGAAACACCACATAACTCTGAAAATCCTGTAAGTAATGTAGACACTGTATGTACTAAAAATGTAAAATATTTCTTGGCTCTTGTCACTAAACAAATAGTTGTCATCCCTGCTTGGCAATAAAAGATGGTTGGACAGGATGATCCCAGGGTCTATCACCACAAGCAGTGCAGAATGCTTGTTTTACCAAAAAGCTTGCATAGTGTCCCTGACCCGTGGGAAGGGGGGCGGCAGAATCAAAAAATCTGTTTAAAGAACTGGGAACCCCTACTAGAGATCCTAAAAATAATACAGAACACTAGAGAAACAAATGAAAATATGGCTGTCTGGGATGGATCGGGTTGAAGTTTGTGTCCTGTAACAGACCCCTGTGATCAGATGATTCAAAAGCCAAGAAGTGTCAGGCAGCTGCTTTGTTTGAGGTTGGGGTGGCTGGGAGGGAGAGGGGTCCCAGCCCAGCTGCTAATGGTAAAATCCATCCTCCCACTGCAGAGCTAGACTAGACTTGCAAAGCAGCAGGGACCACGGTTTTAATAGATACTACTTCTGTTCTAAATTTAACCAATGAGCCACTACAAAATAAAGAGGTCAAAAGAACATTTAGCAGAGGGGGGGGAGGGGAAAGGAGGGGCTGGAGCTGAAGGATGTGGAGGGCAGGAGGCTTGTTAGCTGGAAACTAGGATGCCCTCCTCCCATACAACCTGTGGAGAATTAGTTCATTCACAAGAGTCTCTCCTAGTGAGGTGCTAATGAGGAGAAAAAGGAGAGGCTAAAATACCTCCCTCCACCCCATTTTCAGCAGCCAATTCTGTTTGTAGACCAGAGTTGTAGTTCACTTGATTGTGCTAAAACTACCCCCGACAGCAGAAAGCACCCCGCAGTGGACCAGTGTGGTGGGGGTGGCTGGAAATATT
This sequence comes from Charadrius vociferus, assembly GCF_000708025.1. Taxonomy (NCBI): domain Eukaryota; kingdom Metazoa; phylum Chordata; class Aves; order Charadriiformes; family Charadriidae; genus Charadrius; species Charadrius vociferus. The sequence continues at coordinate 8,998,977 of NW_009648876.1, read as the reverse complement.
TGCAACTGTAACAAATCACCCTTAAGGCTCAAAGCATGCAAAACGCAGATCTTATCAGTTCCCTGAGGAATGCTGGTAATAAAGCTTTGGGGCAGGGAGCCGGGGGGGAAAAAAAGCAGATCCATCTGCCTGCACAAACCATCTCCCAACAGCTTTGTAACTTCCTATGAACAGAGGATTCACCTCCACTCAAGTATTAAACGTTTATTGGCACATTGGTGGCTTCTTTAAGGTTAAAACCAGTAGTAAAGAAGCTTATCCATCCATCCATAGTGCTTTGATTAATATTATCTAGATGTTACACAAATACAATTAGCTCCTAATTAATACCTTTCTCCCATGGTAGGGCATATGAAAGAACATCAGTGGCTATGAGAATTATGGTGCCATGGCTCACCAGAGGATATAAAAATTACAGCTGACTTTCAGAGATACTTGAACTGCTATTTGGGAAGGTGTAAGAAGTTTCACATTAAAGAAGTAGAAAATAGTACTAACTTAACACCCAACTTTCACAATCAGAACCAGAAAGAGGATGTGTATAGATCTGGTAATCCACAATGCAAGTGAATCCCAATTTGTAGTATAAACAGCCTTGATCAAGATTGAAGAACATGGTTTAGAAGATGGCATCTATGGAAAGGATGCCCTCTGCAACCACCACAGCTTTCATGCATCAGGCCTGTTCCTACTGAGAATGGCCTACTCTGTTTTGGGCTTGCTGCGAAGGAAATGCAACTCTGCTATGCGGAAACAGGACTATTATGTAAACATGTCTAATTAACAAATACCTTACTGAAGTCAAGAAAACAAGGCTCACTTACAGCTCCTATTTGAGGAATGAGGGAACAAGTATTCCAACTATTCTGGTCCCTGGCTGTCAGAAATAATCTATGGGAATCCACCCACTCACAGACTTAAGTAATGAAGTCCCCCACCTTATTCAAAACTGGGGGAAAATTTGATACAAGTTATGAGATATCCACTACAAGGCAAAAGGAAGGAACTCTTTTTGCAGCCCACACTGAGACTACTCAGGGCTACTGTGAACTTGCAGCTAGTTTTCTTGAATGGTGTGCTTGGAAGGACTTTGGCTGCTCTGTTAAGAAACAAATACCTTGCCACATCACCTGGGTTGTGACGAATTACCAGCATCTAATGGCTATAAACTGGAAGAGGGCAGGCTTAGATTAAACATTAGGAAGAAGTTTTTCACTTTAAGGGTGGTAAGGCACTGGAACAGGTTGCCCAGAGAGGTTGTTGAGGCTCCATCCCTGGAGGTGTTCAAGGCCAGGCTGGACGTGGCCTTGGGCAACCTGGTCTAGTGGGAGGTGTCCCTGCCCATGGCAGGGGGGTTGGAACTCGATACCTGCTGTATTGCACATGGACTGAAAAGGGATAGAAACAGAAGACTCAGTAAAAACAGTTCTATTTACACTCATGAACTTCCCCAAAAGGTACTTCATAGCAGTACTAAGTCCTCTGCTCTAGGACCTTAGCCTTCTGAAGAGGTAAAGCTAAGAATGAAAAAAGCAAGGACACAAGACGATGCAGTCCTCTGCACTTTTAAGTAGCTGGCTAAATGGCTACTCAGCCTAAAAGGCAAAGGCAAGAAACAGGAACAGTAATAAACTGAACACACCAATACAGTTGTGTGGAATGTAACTGCAGACAGTTGTATCTAGCAAATTACAGGTTAGAGTAACAAAGACCAGAACTCCTCAGACACTATGCATGGGCCACTGATGAAGTGAAATCTTGAGGAGGTTCAACCAGAACTTTTGTAACTGGTAAGAAAACAAAATTATCTTGGGCTATAGGAAAGCCCAAACTTCTTACCAGATGCAACAGGGACTGCAGGATGTGTAAAATTTATTATGCAATGTTTAGGGGGAGGATGAAAGGAGGAATTGAGGTGGGCAAGTGGAAAAAGAACCGTGGGTAGAGGGGAGAGAAGAGACTCCAATGATACATTAGCTGGCTGTTGGTCAGTACGCTGCTGTGTCTGATCACTGCAGTCCCATCTACTTACTAAATGTATTCCTAAATAACCTCCCTGAATGTGACTGCACTTCTAGTGAACTTCTAGTTGACTGATTTGTGAGTAGGAGACAACCAGTCTGGAAAAACGCAAGATTCCAGCCAGAAACTGGCTAAAAAGCCCTGGGTCTGGGCTCAGATACCAGAAAGACTTTAGGCCTGGCAGACACCAGAGACATCTGTGAATATGAGTATGTGTGAGTTGAGTGATGAGGGTATAGATATATTGCACAGACAAGCTTTCATGTTGTTCACGCTGTTTGTGTTTATCTCTTAAAGGTATTTTATCTGTGTATGCATGAATCTGTTTGTGGCCAGGTGTGCGTGCCCTGTATGCGCACACATACATCAGTGCAATTCATGCTCAACCGTGCTACCAGCTGAACCTGGGTACGGTCCAGCAGCCTCACACCAAGCAACCAGGATTCCCTACATGCTGCTGCCTACCACTTCTGCCCACTGCTTAATGGAAACACAAGTACTTTAAAAAAAAAGAACTGGCTGATGTTTATGGAATAATCCAGACTCCCCAAAACCAAGTAAAGTCAATTTGGTTTGAGGGAAAGAAGTAGTCAATACAGTAATTTATTTTATTCTTGTAACAGAAAAAAAACATTATAATAGTGAAAAAAAATAATGTAACCTGAGAACAGGCAAGTGTATTGGCTGACACTTCAAAGCAAGGTAAAAAACCTGCAATGTTCTTTAATCTTTTACCATTCAAATCAAAACATTAGAAACCGCCACTGAAAACACTTTGAGAATTAACATGTAAGCAGCAAATTGAGTAAAATCATTGACCTTTTTTTAAGTGTTGCCCATAAATGTTCCTGGAAACCAAACCCAGTTCATAATTGCTCACCTCAGGTTTGGATTCTAACTCATCCGATAACATTGATTCAAGTGTCTGATTCCTGCCGCTGTCCTCAGCAAGGCACAGATTATTTTTAGTTCAGAGAGAACAACACTCCCTGTTTATTCTCATATTTTCCTAAGTGTAAAACAGTGTGGTGGTTCTTCTGCAAGAAGCTGTGTTGCGCAGATATTCAATTTAACCTATAACAACAAAAAAGGAAATATAAAGAGATAGGAACCAAAAAAAAGAGCAAAGCAAAAAGAAGTGAGCAGATGTTGCATGTAACCATAAAATACACTTTTAAGTTCTGGGAAAACCAAGGTTCCTGCATTTCTGTTGTCACTGACTCAGCAAAATAACATCCTAACGCTGTGAAATTAATTTTCAAAGGCTATTTAGCACATTTTCTTTGCAACAGCTCATTTTCAATGGAAAATTTAATTGTTTGTCCTAGAAACTTGTGGGATGAACTAAAAAAATCACACAGAGCATGCAAGAGACAGACTGAATTCCCAGCCTACAAAACGGTGGAATTATTCAAATCGTTGATGAAAGGCATCCATATACAAACAACCTGTCACCAAGAAACCCCTGCTTTTCCTGTCTGTTAAGATGATACACTTCTGATTATGAGAAATATCTTGATGAACACAAGTAGGTTAGAAGTTATTTCACAAACACCCATACAATGTTTCTTCTTTGGGCTACAAGGGAAAATGAGAACAAGTTTGTATCTATTTTTGCCTACTGGGAAAGCACTGGGACACTAATGATGGGAGAAGAAAGTGAACTCCGTAGAGTTTCCCCTCCTTTCTACAACAATTACAAATCTATTGAATATGTTAAAAGTAATGATACTGCATCTGCTAAAAAAAAAGAACCTAAAAGCCTTCCTCTAGTACTCCTGACGGTAAGCAGCGCAGCGAAGATACTCCGTACAGGAGCCTCACCTTCTGCCGTGAAGGGACAAGATAACAAACACAGCGAAAGCAGAGTAACTCAGACCAACGCAAGCCAGCCAGAGCTCGGGAATATCCCTGCTCGCTCCCCCGCTGCCCCCTTTTGGGTCGCACCCGGGAGGGCGGGCCCCGAGCGACCCACGGGGACGAGGGCCGGAGCTGCCAGGCCCGGCTGCCCGGGCCTCAGCCAGGGGCGCACGGTGGGCAGCCTGGCGGACACCGGCCGGAGCCCTGCAAGGGGGAAAAGAGGGGCGTGAAGAGACCCCGGCTTCACGGGGCCGGGCGGGAAGGCCGAGGTCCGCTTGAGACCGCGCCCCTCCCC
>NW_009648876.1:8991630-8994679 GCF_000708025.1 Charadrius vociferus | reverse complement strand
GGAAGTGCCAGAGGCTCGGGGGGTGGGGGGGGCAGAGTGCCGCTCCTCCACCTCTATGGTGAGCGCTGGAAGGAGCGCCGCTTCCGCCCTCTTCCCCCCACCCCCTTTGGCCTTACCGGGTGCCTGTGCCCGGCAGCGCCGCCGCTTCTGGGGCCTCCCACCGCTCTCCCCGCTGGGGCAGCGCCGGTGCCGGCCTGGGCCCAGCCGTCCCGTGGAGCCTCCGCGGGGATGAGCGCTGTCCCGCACGGAACCTCCCGCCGTCCCCTGGAGCGGGGCTCTCGCCGTTTTCCTCAGCCCCAAAAGCCGGAGCAGTAACAGCTCCAGGCTCGGGTTTTTCCCCGGCTCCATCGGGATCGGTACCGGGACTGCAGTGTTCAGCTGGAGCCCAATTCCTTTTACATTAACCTTGTGATCCAGAGAATATTTTATGGGTGAAGGTTACGCAGGAAGCTTATGGTCAAGTTCAACGTTTAACCGCTGAACTCTTCTTCAACATAAATCAGCGCAGAAGACACGTTATTTCAGTGTGTTACAGCACATGCGGACACACTGGTTTCCCACTAGTGCTCGGTTTCTGTTCCTGCTTTGTTCTGACTTGGTGTGTCTGTTCTTGCAGTTGGGGATGAAGAACTAAGTTCACAGCAGGTCGCGCTAATGACACACACCAAGTTAGTAATTCCAGAAACATACGTGTCTTATCAATATACCCAAAACCCAAGATGGGACTGAGTAATCGAGAAAGCTTGTACTTTGGTTTTTGTTCATTAGCCTTATCTCGTATCTGTCAGTTAGCAGGACAGAGCTCCTGAAGCAGCGGGGGGGTTAACAGCCTCTGGTCTTGACATCAGCTGCTGATGGACCTTTAGGTCCAGTGAACTTTAACTTGGTTATGGCCAGTCCATAGCTCTGGAGCCACGTGTGATTCCTGACTCGCGTGCCAGAACAGGAGGGTGCTGGCACTGGTGTGGCTGAGCAATGAGAAGCCCAGTGATATGGAAGTAACCCAACAGGAGCTGTCGGGGCTGGCAAAACCAGGTTCCCCTGGGGCCACCTGGGCGCACAGCCCGTTCTGATCCATGGCAGACTGTGCAAGAACCTGTGGTCATTTCCTGGGAAATGACTGTCATCTCCTGCCTGTGAACTGCTTCGGAGTGGTTTCCTCTTTTCAGCCCCACTAAGATGTGCAGTATGGCTTCTCTACCATTTGAAAAGATTCATGGTTACCCCCCTCGACTTCAAATGTTTAGTGAGTGGCTTCATGGAGGGCTATGCACTGGGGTCATACTGACAGTCTAGTGCTTCAGCAAAAGGGCAGTTGACCAGCTTGCTGGAGCCACCCAGTAACTCCCTAAAGTCTGCAAGCAAGTTAGATGCACATCTTTTCCCAAGGTATTAACCACCAACTTGCAGTCACTGCATTAGTACTAACAAAAACCTGCACTGTGAAATCAGCTCTCAAGTCAACCTGAAGCACATTTCTGATGTCCAAGGCAGGGAAAACTGTGATTCAACACCCAGAATCGTCAGCCTCAGAGATTTAGTTGCCTCAGTGCCGTTCTGACCATGAGGATAGATTGAATCGGTGAACCTCACCAAGTCTGGCATTTATCATGTCGGACCACTTGGCCATAGTTGTGATGACCTGAAGCTTTAGACAGACCTATTTATTCACTCAAGGCTACAAAACTGAAGGTAATAGCTTCGAGATTTAGTTTTTTAACATAACCCAAATAAACTGGAGCTGAGTAAATGACCATGCAACAGTGACAGTAAAAGACCGTTTCACTGTGTTTATTATCACAGGGACGATCCCAGCATGCCGCATTTGCTGATCCAATACAATCCAACAAAGGCAACGAGAAATGCAGAATTACTAACTTCATAAACCATTTTTTCTTGATGCCACTTCAGTAATCCCAGGGCACTGAATCGTAAAGCTTGATTCAATTACATTAAGATACTTAGTAATCTCGGAAGTCCTTTGACTCATCATCAGCCCAACAATGTGGAATTGTTGAGTAGGTATTAAAATATGGCGACGTGTAGACGCATAAGTTCCTTTCATTTGCATCCTCCTAGGCCAGATGAGTTTGGCTGCTTCAGAGCTTGCATCTTGATTGCCTGGGGAATTTTGGTTTAATCTGATAGGGGAATCTGCAGTGGGAGTAGCACAGTGCTTACCTGAGTTGTTTATGCAGGTCCAAATGACTGGCGCAGGTGTGTGAAGCAGCACTGGTCCCTGACGGGAGAAGAATTGTCCAGCTGGTAATTTCCTACGGTCTCACTTTCTCAATAACATCTGCTCCCCTGGGATCCTTCTCTCTAATCAAGGAGAAACAGAAGACTCAGTCAGATTTCCCCCATGACCAGATTAAAGAAAAGCGAAACGATACTGGTTTTTCACCCCAGCTGTGAGACAGAGAAAATGGCTAGTCATGGTGTAAAGAGAGAGTGGTGTTTTAGATCTGGTTGTTGATAAATCTGTTTATAATGGGACCCTCTTCTGAATGCAAAGAGGAGCCTACGCCTTATTTCTCTTAGCACATCTTTTGTTCTTTCATGTATGCCATTTCAGTACACTCAGATATATAACATTGTTATATAAACTCATATGCGCTATTCCAAGACACTGGCAATACTCAATTTTATTTCAATGAGGTTTTTAAAATTGTCAAACTTGCATGTACAATTGCAATTAACTTCACTTTGACGTTCAGCCTTTGCAGCATCAGTATGTGACAGATTTTTAAAACTCTCTCAGAAGTCTGCATGCACGCGAAAAGCCGTCTTCCCACACCTACGGCTGATGTTGGCACGGGCGTTACAAAACGCAGTTTTAAGAAGCGGAGAGACCCAAGATTTGGAGCGTTTCCTCATGCATCCCCTCAGGCTCGCATCCAGTCCTGTCACATGTCGGACCCTCCGTCGCCGCGCTTCGCCTTTCCTGCCCAGTCAGCGCGTTTCCCGTAGCGGCAGCTGGAAATGCTGCCGAGGTAATTTCGCTGGCTGGAAGGCGTACGTGCGGGCAGAGACGGGCCTCCACGCCGCC
>NW_009648876.1:8939352-8988720 GCF_000708025.1 Charadrius vociferus | reverse complement strand
CCCGGTCTGTGTGCGAGGCGGGCGTAGCTGCCGTGGGGAAAACTTCACCCTCTTTTTTTGGGGGTGTGGGGGTGCAGCTCCGGTGGAGCAAGTCGGAGCGGGGAGTTGGGATGCGGTGCCGAACCAGGCACCTTTCCGCCTTTAAAATACAAAGCGTTGCTGCCAACAGGCGTTGGAGCTCTCGTTGCGCGGCTGCGAAAATAATTAACGTCATGAGGAAACGAATGGAGGGGGGGTTAAAATTACAGCACTGGTGGGGTTTTTTGTTTTGTTGTGTGTTTTGTTTTTTTTTTTTTTCTCCGGAGGGAGAGGGATGGAGTGCTGCCCCAGTAAAATACTTTCGCCTTTCCGGCTGTGAGGGTTTTTGCCGTTGACAAGCTGAGCTTTCATGTTACGTGCTAGACTGAGATTTGACTCAGTTTTCACTAGGACGAGGGGTTTATGTTTGGGTGTGGTTTTTGTTTTGTTTTTTAATTGAAAAAATATTTTAGACATAGGACTTTCTTGACCAAATTGAATTTAAGTGATAGAAATCTTTTCCTGTGGTTTGGACTTCAGATGTGTTTAGATCCTGCTTTTTCACAGACTTGCTTTGGCAGGTTAGATACTTAATTTCCTCAAGTTGGAGTTCTTTAAAATGAAAATGCTTGTGTTCTGTTTACCGTGTATGGGTGTGATAGAGATAAATATCTTTAATAAAAAGATAATAATCAGATATCCTAATATATGGCCTCTAGTCAGCACCCAGGACAGGAAAGCAAGGATATTACACTTAGGTTATGATGTGTTTGGAAAGCCATGTAGATTTTAGGATAGGAAATGGTTAATAGTATTTTCCCTCTGTGCGCATATAGCTTCACCTATCAAGGGAAAAAAAAAAAGCTGCAAGTATTTCAGGGTATGCTTAGAATGAATTAAACCTTGCTGATGGCCTTTGGAAAACTGCAACTGAATCATGGTCTGGTCACCGCCCTCCTTGAGATTAGAGAGTAGTTTGAGGCCTTCCTTGCTGCTTTATTTTGAGTTGTAGCAAGAGAACTTTAAATGCAATTCCTCGTTGGTTTGAGATGAATGCAAATGTGGTGTGTGAAGTCTCACTTTCGGTTCCTCAGCTCTGTTGTCCCCAGCAGGTACTTCCTGTGGTGCAGCTGCGGTGGTTGAGAGTTACAGACCTCACTGCTGAAAACGGCTCCTTGGTCCCAGCTCACCTTTGTCTTCATTTATTTCCTGTCCTGTGAATCCTCGATGTGCAAATCATGATCGTCTCTCTCTCTCTCGATGTCTTTCTTGCCTTTAAGGAGCTTTCACTTAATTGTTGAATGTTTGGGAAATCCAGCTAATGTCATGAGTGGAAAAAATGTTGCAGCTATGTTGATGATTATCTGATCAGACAAATATCACTACATGGACTTGGAATTTTAAAATAAATAGTATTTGCAGGAGATGTTGCCTGAGGGTTTTGTTGAGGAAAAAAAAAAAGAATGCTTTTTTTTTTTCCTCTTTCTCACTAAGATACGAGGCTGTCAGAATTAAATGCCTTATGAGAAGGCTTCTGGTATACTTTTTCTTTTGAAAAAGATTAATTCTCCATGGCCTTATCTGAAATTTGTACAAGGACACTTGCTTTCTAAAGTTCTTCTTACAGTTTCTGTGTGCACAGTGGGTCTCAGGACTGCAGTAAAATACTATGTAGAAGTATTTTTTTCTCCAGTACCTGTTCTCTGGTAGATTAGTACGATTTCGGTGGTAAGCCATAGGTGAAAAGTTACCAGCTTTGATAGGATTTCTCCTTACTGTACTTCTTTGCTGTCTTCAAATCATTTGCATGCTGCTCTTTTGTTTTGAAATTAATAGTGTATGACTAGGGAACACAGGTTACCTGGTTACTACAGCAGGCTTTTTTTTTTATGAGCATTAAAAAAATTGGGGGGGATTTACATTAAACACTTGACCTTTTATTCATATTTACTTTGTGAATAGAATCCTTTTTTCCCTTGAACAGATAAGGTTTTCAGTTTATTTTGATGTTTTTTTTTCTTGCGAGGTAACTACCGCTAACTGATTAGTTTGCATGTAGAACATTGGTTTTGAGCTTTTTAAGTAGAGTTTTGACACTGAAATGGGGTGGGAAGGAGCATTAATGTATCTAAATTGCTGCTTAGTTCTTATTGTGACCGCATGTCTAAACCGGAGGCATTGTCACCTGCCTGATGCTTAGTTTTGACTGGACTGCGGTCATTCCTTAGACACTTTATTTCTCTGCTTCTATTTATTCATCTGTAACTCAAAGATAATTAATAATTCCTTCTTGTGTTTGCTGTATATCATGTACATGGGATAGCTATTGTAATTTCCAAAGTAATGCAAACAGCAGCGTTTTTAACTTCTCCAGTGGCTGAATCACCGTAACTGCATTCCTTTTGGAATTAAGTTTAAAACAGGATGGTTCTTTCATAACTCCTGTCAGCCCTTATGATAGCTTTTTGGCAGAGAAGTTCAAAGAACTTCCATCTTATACTTCAGAACTGGGGAGGAAGAAATCTGCTTTTATGAAATGGTATGCTGTTTCTTAACTGTGTAATCTTGTTGTAGGCTTTTAAATCTATTATTAAACAATACAGTAACAACCCCCTTCCTTGCAGGAAAAAAAAAAAAAAGTACTTTAGATGCCTCGAGAATTCCTTGAGGATTTACAATACTGCAGGACCTAAGAAAAGTAGTGACTACAAGTAATGCTATTTCTAGATGCTCTCTTGGTTAGAGGAGAATGATGTGTATTTTACATAAACAGTTGATGTTCTACTCCCTATTAAAAAAAAAAAAGGGGGGGGAGTGGGTGGGCATCATGTTCTGTAGTAGTATCACAAGGGACAAGTTGTTTCTTAGAGGCTCTTATGAAAACCTAATAATCTGTGCCTTCTCAAATTGATCTTTCAAAACTAAGTTCTGGAAGGTAGGTGGGAGGGCAACAAACTTTCTGTGACTCATTTCAATGCATACAGCAGCTAATAAGCAACTGCCAATCGTTCAGTGGGAAAATTCTGTGTTCTTTTATGTAACTTTGAAATCCCAAAGTATGGTCTCTCCTCTAGCTGCTTACAAAGGAAGATAGCAAGGTAGTGATTTCCACCTCCTGGCCCCCTGTCCTCTGCAGTACATTAGTGTGACTTGTTTGATCTTTGCTGTGGAAACAAAAATGCAGATTATAGTAGAGCTGTGCTATCTTGGTAATGTACGGTACCTATCTTGGAGTTGCCAAAAATTGGTGAATCACTCAAAACAGTAGACTGCATCTGTATTTGAGGTTTTCTCATGGCTCTCTTCTGTTGGTCTGAGCAGGCAGCTGAAACTGGCAAAAACTAGTGTAATAATACAATATGTGCCTTACCACTTTGTGCATGGTGAACATAAGCAAGACCATTTTGTTCTTTTTTTTCACTGGGTGTTCAAAAAGGCTGACCAAAACTGAAGATGGAGCCTAATAAGAAGCTTATTACTTCTAGTATGCTTTTTGAGCTAGTGGAAAATAAATGGTGTAGAAAACATCGAAAAACACATGCCTTTCCCCAACTGTGTGGACAGGTAGTAGATAGGATTAAGATGCCATTATAACTTTTAGCAAAATATAACAATTAACTTCTAAATAATTTTATTTAAATAGCAATTGCTTCACTAACTCTCTGAAATAAAGATGTGAACTGAATGCCATAGAGATTATATGACACTGCAAATAGTAGCAAAAATCTAATATTGTGTTGAACTGTGATCAGATTTATTGATGGTGGTAGCTGCCCTGTGGGTGGAAAAATAATTAGTTGTTTTCATTGCTTAAGTTTTGAGGTGGAGAACTTTTCTGTGTGTCTCTTGCGCGTGAAATGGTAGTCAAATAGACGTAGTAAAAATGTATGGGATACTACTAAATGGCGTTTAATGTGTCCTGTGGTTCAGTGGCTCTAAAATTAATACCTGTCTACAGTAGCATTCGCTGAGGGTATGAGTAGCACAAAACAAGACCTGTGTGTGATGTGAATTTGCAAGTGATTCAAAATTGTTCTGAAGATTGTATTTTGTCTCTTCGCTCTCAGAATTAAGTCTCTGAGATCAGAAGATAAAAGCTTAGTTATAGCATTGGCTGTGAACACTGCCTTTCACACCAGGTGGAGGCTTCTGCTGCTTTCCCTGTCATACCAGGACTGTCTCTTACAGCTTTTGAGGAAAGAAGACCCAAAATACTCTCAGTGGTGGTGCCAGTGTCTTCAGATTTCCCTGCCAAGCTTAATCTTCAGTATGATCAGGCATTGTCTTAGTCAGACTTACAGAATATTGAGCATATGGTCAGGGATCATTTCATGTTAATGTATCATTAGTACGGTAGTCCTGTATTAAAAAAACCTAAATATTAAATTGTTAGAATTCCTGAAACAGTTACAAAATCTTGGTATTTTGCTCCAGTATTTGTCTGACTCAATATGAAGCTCGTGGATCTTGCTATTAAATTGTTGTTCATCTTTAGAAGAAAAGTAGCAGGTGCAACAGTGGATAGATTTCAGGAAACTAGTGTTCAGTTATTGAATACAGGAACTTCAGAACAGGTAAATTATGAGTTATGGTAGATACCAATTACAGACTGCAATTCATACTTTAAAAAAAAGTGAAACTTGGCTATTTAATCCTCCCCACCCCCCCGGCCTTTCGTAGAATATCAGCTCATACTGTGGCGGTAGTAAACTGGCAGCAGAGCGTCCTTATGCTTTGAGCATTGTTATTGTATTGCATTTTCCTCAAAGCTGATACGAATATTAGCATATGATTTGTAAGACAGCAAAAATAAAGATTTATGTAACTCACTTAATTGTCAGCTACAGGTTAATTGGCATCTACTGTTTAAGATTAATTTAACTCATATATCCATTTGTGATGAAACTGGAGTTTCAGCCATGTTAATTATCAAGTGCTGACTAGTCCTTGCACGTTAGGAGTAAATCTAATTTACAGCATGTATAAATAAGAAAACCCGAAACTTAGTTAAAAAAATAAAAATCTTAAAATCAAATTCCACACAGCTATTCTAAAACTGCAGTTGTTTTCGTATCTCTTGATCTTTTTTAGGAATAGAAAAGATGTAAGTCAGAGAAATAAACTGTACTAGGGAAAGGAAAACTTGACTGTCTAACACACTGAGTCCTGTCCAGCTTAAAATTGGAGGTCATTCTTTCTCTTTTTTTTAGGTATGCCTTCTAAAAATTAAAATTATATGTCATGGTAGATGACTAATCCTCTTCTAGTCACTGATGGGAAGTATTAGAAAAGATTTCCCTACTTTGATATAACAGAAATTAGACGCTGATCAGGGTGTGGGGAGCTTTTGCTTTTCCTGTCTGAGGCTTGTGTTGCCTTGATTGAGGCAGGTTTGGGCTCCCATTTGTAACCCAGCTGCAATACGTAAGTGCTCAGACAGGGTTGTTTGTGGTTGTGTTCACCTTGGGCGTTGAATGTTAAAAGGAATAGGTATTTGATGTTTTCATCTGTGACACTTAACAGATGTGTTCCAAGGATTTAAAAGTGCATGAAAGCACTGCCAGAAATTTTCTTTATGGCGCTGGCCTGCTGAAAATACTCCTGTGGTGACTGAAACCTGGTATTTGCTTTTACAGCTGGATTCAGCAGTTTGTGTAGTCCTCTACCCCTTTATACTTCATTCTCATTTTTTGTAGTTCCATATGTGCCTGTATTCCAGGACAGTAGGATGTTTTCCAAAACAGATTACATGTTCCATGTAATAAAGTGTTCTTATTGCCTGTGTTTGTCTTGTCCAGAATGATTCCTCACAGTGTTTTTAATTTTGTCGTTTCATAGGAACCTCCAGAAGTTAAGTCTCTTTGGGGATATAAGCATTCTGCAGCAACATGGAAGTATATCAAATACATACCTCGGCAAGGTCGACCCTGATGGCAAGAAGATTAAGCAGTAAGTTATATTTGTAAATTGTCAAATACGTTAAGATGATAAAAACAGGTAACAGAACACAGATTTTCATGCCTGAAATATATGGCTAAGAAAGCTTTAAGTTTTTTGATAGGATGAGAATCTAAATTCTTAAATTGAGTTGATTTCTGTTCCTAATATTTACATGAAGTAGTCTGTTTCTGTGGCTTCCCCCTCCCTTCTCAGCAGGGTGAGAATCCTTCCTTTCCTCTTTTCATTGTCTGCTAGAAACAACATTATGTTAATGGAACAAAAAGGGGAGGAGGGATGGGGGGTTGTTACCACCACCTCTGCTATTGCGTTACAGGAAAAAATTAGAAAAGGAAGCAATCTATTGTGTTTCACAAGAATTGAGGATGTGTAGCAAGTAAACTTGAAAGAAAACATGAACACAATTTATTTCAAGTCGCTTCTCAAAACTAGGTTATGTATTTGCAGAATTCTTGGAAGATCATAGCTCACAATGTGCTTGTTTCGTTCAGAGGTGTATTTTAGTGTGCCATAATTACATCCCGGTACCATCCTTGAATGTGTATGATCACAGTAGCTAGTTCTTCTTTGGAAAAGGTTGAATACAATATAAAAAGCTAGTAACTTCTGGAATAAATTACTAGGAGGGAGTGATGCTAAGTTAACTACTTTAGCAGTATTGCTAAAACTTTCCATGTAGATAAAACCTGAATACCATAATTTTAATTTGTGTCAGTTTAAACATCTTCCAGTAGCCTGGGAGTGGAATAAGTTCAGCCACTCTAGATCTTTATTACTATTTTTTTAGAGTGGTTTTAGAACTAGTGTAGGTATATTACCAGATCAATGTATATATGCAAACACAACCATCAAACTAAATGTTTGATCCTAAATTTGCCAAATGGTGCAAATACAGATGTCTGTCACATACAGTGTCTTTGTCATCCATTATGCCTAGAATGCAGAACTTGGAGCAATTTGGGATTCTATTTAGCATAGGTGCTGTAGTGCTGTATGCAGGTAAAAGGCTGATTTGGTAAAAGCTTTTTTTTTATTTAATATCCTTTGTTGTGAAAACATAAATATGTAATCAAATCTTTGCCAAGGGGCTTGAAGAGAGCCACCTAAGCAGATGTTTACTTAGCTCAGTGCATGGTTAAACATTTCTTCAAACAGATAACAAAAATAAGTATGCACATTTTAGAGCCATGAACCATTTGAAACGCATTATCTAATTTGAAGTTAGTCTTTTTGGTGAATATTGACCTTTGCACAATTAATGAGCAAATAAATGCTACCTCTTTTTTGTTTGTTTGCTTTTGGTGGCTGTTTTATTCTAGGGAAAAAAACCAAAACAATGTATTTGGGACCTGCTAGTCCTTTTCTAAATTAAAGGAAAGCTGGCAGTGTTTTACTCTGTGTTCTCAAGTTCATTGACACAAGCAGCAGTTCTAGCACTTCGTGGCTCCTTAGTCTTGTCTTTTGCACTTGGGATTTGCATCAGTTAAGTTGCAAAACGTGGATACTGGTAACTAATACTGAAAGATAGTGAGCAACCTTTGGAGACTGCGTCATTGGTAGTTGGGGGTTTTTGGAACCAGTATGGTGATAATCTTACTAGCTGTTTCAGGAACTTCCTGCAATTAAAGCAGTCAGGAAAGAAAATGTGACACTTCCTTAAGTCCGTAGCATTGATCTGGGTGTAACAGACCACGGGTGAAATCTCAGCTAGTGCAAAACAGTTAGGGTGCTCCCTGAGGTTAAGACTAAGGGTTGTTCTGAGGGAGAGGAGGCTTTGAATTGTGTTTTCAAAAATGTACTTTTGCAGTGATTGGCATGGGTTTGTGATGCTTGTTCTCTTTCTGTATAGCATCTGTGTCCCTGGTTACTTTCTAAAATTCTCTTTACAGCTTATTTCTTCACTGTTGGGAAGTTCAGCGTAAACAATACATTTGTCTTGAGTTGAACAAAGGGTAGTTGTTTAAAATTTTGGCTTTCTGAAATCCACTTCCTGTGATTGATCCGTGTGGTTCAGATAGTTTGGTTTCCAAAAGAATCAGTTTAGCCTCTGTTATTAAACAAACATTTTGATTGATAGTCTTTAATTAAACAAATGGGCTCCGTATGGACCTTAGTAATACGTTTGCTTCCTGTCCGGGGCCATCGATGTGCTTCAGTACTGGTCAGGATTGTTTTTTGGGCTTAAACAGTAATTCAGCCTGCCTTGTCAGGCTTTGGTCTGTCCTCTGGCTGAAAGCACCACTTGGGGCATTAATTGTGAAAGTAATTTGTTTTGATTTTTGATTGTTTGATTTTTTTATTTTTTAAACAGTTTGCTCCAGTATAATCATTTGTAGGTTTCATGGTGAACATCCCATAATTGCTGCTTACAAGAAGCAAAGGGGACAGATTAAGTACGCTTGTTGAGGCACCGCTAGGTTATGTTGCTTTCTTGCATGTGCTGAGCTCTGCTTATATTTTGTGTTATACTTACTAAACCGTGCTTAAACTTCAGCTTTGTAAGTGACCTTTAAGATAACCGTGTGTGACATAAGATAAATGTTGTACTACGTGCTAGGCAGTTGAAGTAAAAGTTAGTATGATAATAAAGTAGGTGTTAATTCCCAAGAATTCACTTAATGTGTCTAAAATACTAGAACGCAGTTCGAACTATTTTTGCAAACTCCAGTTAGATGCAGTCTGCTTATGAAAAATAGGATGTGTGTAAGAATTTGCAGGGGAGGAAAAACCCTTGTTGGAGCATTTGAAAAATTTATTTGAAATATATTAAAACTAGTGGCATGTGGCTTATATTGTGCTTCCTGTCTGGCCTTATTTATATAAAGCAGGTATTAAAACCAATCCAAAAGTGATCACTGTTAAATATTGTCTATTGACCTGTTTGGTCTCTTTTTATTAAATTGGCAAAGAACTGGGGAAAGGTGGCTGGAAAGTTTTCTTGGGATTTACGGGTTGGTAGACTATCAGTGCAAATCTAAATACTTGTATAAATACTTCGGTGCTTGCACTAAAAGTTGATTGTGTAGATAGCATTAAATCAGTATCTCTCTTTTAAAAAGTTATTTAGTGCAATTTCCACAGGGTAGAGAACCCACCCTACAGCTGCAGAACTCTGTATCATATTTCTTTTAAGTTGTGTGAGTACTAGAGCAGTACTCTTCTAAGGTTAGATGTTTAAGTCATATCAGAAGCACAATTTAAACAGGTTTTTAGTGCAGTGAGGTATATAGATGCTAATATTCTACCGAGCGTCTCAAAATTGATCTGTTGTCTTTTCAGTTGTTCTGTAAAATATTACAAGCGCTACTTGGACTATTACAAAATAAATTCTACCATTGCTGCAACCATTACAGCACCTTTCACACATTGTTAGGGTAAGGGGAAGGAGGGAAGAGTCTTTGTTCATTGGAAGAAATTGAGAGGTTTCTGTGGTAGAACCTTTTCCTTTAGGGGATTGTCAGAGAATCTGCCTTCAATTTAAGCATTGGCAGGAATAATTATGAAACAGACGTTGCCAGGATCAAACAGGGCTCATCCGAACTGTAAAGGAATATAGGAATAAAACAGCAAAACTACACTATCTGTGACTCTTGACTTGTTTAAAACTGTGTTTAATTTGTGTCGCAGTTGCCAATCCTCAGTTTAAAGGCGGGGAGGGAAGTATTCAGAGAAGATCTGGAAGAACTGAAATCTTTAAACCTAGGGACTATGCTAGGCAAAACCTTGGGAATTATTCTGAGGTGTAACTACAGGTAACTACAATAACCATACCACCTTTTCCACTGACAAAGAGAAGTCAGGCCTCACAAACCCAGTGCGTTCTTAGGAGAAGGAAGAAAGCACGCACAGGCAAGGGAGAGGATAAATAAGGATTTGCAGAGGGAGACGATGAATAAGGATTGATCTTTTACCTTTGATGCCCCATAATCCTTCTGTTGTAAGAAAGTTAGTAGGTGACAGGTTCAGAACAAGCAAGAGGAGGGGGGAATTGGACTGCAGAGTTCTTTATTATTGGATGTTACAGTTGCTAAAAGCTTACTTGGCTCAAAGAGGAGCCTGGGTAAATTTGTAGAAGTGAGGTCCCTGAGGGTTACTAAATACAGAAAGCCACCTCTGGCTCAGGAGAGCTGAGTTCCAAATTTTTGGAAACTAAGGAGATATTTGAGAAATATCCCTACGTGCTTTCCTTGTTTTGTTGCACTTGGTAAGACATTAGTGTTTCCCTGCTGTCATTCAGAACACTGGGCTAAATAAGTCTTTAATTTTGTCTGGATGTTATCTTGTTTAAAAATACGTGGACGAGAATAAGAACTGTGCAACATTGTTTTGCTTAGATGTAGAAAGTATGCAGATATTCATAACAATAAAGGAAAAAGTGTTCTGTGCAAAACATTATTTGATTTTGAGGCACAAAGATTTCTGCTCATTTTGTTCTGAAGGTGTTTATGTCTTTCTTTTTGGTGTTTCATGGAGCTGGCATAGCCTGGCTCAGCTGCTTCCCTTAAATGCTGATCTTTCTTTCTGGCTGACCAGGGTTTGAGATCAAACTCTTATCTACGCATGTCCTAGCATGTGTAGGCTCAAAGAACACTTGTCATTTGGGCAAGAGGACTCTTTTGGGCCTTAGCAGCTGTGGGATGAAGGCTTAAAAAAAATATTTATTTGGAGAAAGTTTGTAGAGTTTGACTGTACTATTTGAATTTAGTATTCAAAATCTTATCTTAAAATACTTTGGTTGCCTTCCTGAATTAAATATCTAACCTAAAGGGCATCCCTTCATTAAAAAAAATTAAAGGGGTAGGAGAGTTGGGATGCATCAGAATAAGTGCATAATAATCATGCAGCGTAGTAAACGGCACGAGGATTCTGGCACTGCCAGAATCGTCTGGCACTGATAATCTGAGATTGAAGTGTTACCATGTCCACATTGTTTTGATAAAATCTGAACCTGTTGACACTTGAAAATCTAGTTAGCAGTACATTCAGAATTATTTAAAGGATCATCTTATATGTTTGTTCTTTACCCTTTAATAAGCAAAGTCAAGC
This sequence comes from Charadrius vociferus, assembly GCF_000708025.1. Taxonomy (NCBI): domain Eukaryota; kingdom Metazoa; phylum Chordata; class Aves; order Charadriiformes; family Charadriidae; genus Charadrius; species Charadrius vociferus. The sequence goes on along the minus strand of NW_009648876.1, from coordinate 8,977,698 downwards.
AAGTAGTTTCAGGTCGTTCTAACTTATGCTCAAAGTAACGTTTCTGCAACCTTTCATTGAAAATGACTTTTTTTTTTCCATATTGAATTTGCAGTTTTGGAGAGGTTAGCAAATATGAAAAGCTGTTTTTAAAAACAAGAACTGTGTTTTAAAAGCATTACAGGTTTTCTTATTTGCATAACCTTTAAATGTATGTGGGAGGGTGTTAAATACGTGCTGAGAAATACATGAAATGAAGGTTCGTAGTGTGCCACTGTTTTTCAAAAGACAAAGTACATAATTCTTCTCAAGATAGTTTACAATTTTAAGCTTTTAAATGCAGTGAAGGTTAAATTGCTGTGGGAGGTCTGCAGTCAGGTTCTAACATTTGTAGTTCACAAGCACTGTAATAATAGCACCTTCCTGCAGAATAAGGCCGTAAATGAAAGAAGAATAATAATTCTTGAATTAAAAAAAAATAGAATGCTATGCAATTGTAAGACTAAACCATGTTTAATAGGATCATTGTCTGTTTTGTTTACTTGCAGAATACAACAACTGTTTGAAGAGATATTAGGCAATAGCAGGCAATTGAAATGGCTGTCTTGTGGGTTTATGCTGCAAATAGTAACTCCCACATCATTGTCCTCCTTATCAAACCCCATAGCCAACACCATGGAACATCTGAGCTTACTGGACAACCACATCCCTGGTAATACCACTCTTATCACTGCAGTTGAATTGGAGCGCTTTGTGAATCTTCGTTCGCTCGCTTTGGATTTCTGTGATTTTACAGCTGAAATGGCAAGAGTCCTGGCTGATAGCAACCATGTGCCTTTGCATCGACTGTCTCTCCTGGTCCACAGCGTTTCCATAATGCACAAGTCATTGGACAGTATGCCAGAAGATGAGAATTGGAAGGCGCTGACTCGCAACAGCACCAATCTTCGGGTCTATATAATGGCTTTTGATGTCAAGAGTGATGATATGTTAAGGATTCTTAAGCCAAGTATCCCCCTAGAGAGGATTCACTTTGACAGCTACATCACTTGTGTTTCAGGGGCTGTTGTTGACCTCATATCCAGGCAGTATGACAAGTTCCTCACCCATTTTATACTCATGAATGATGTGATAGATATGTCTGGCTTCCCAGATCTTAGTGACAACCGGAATGAAGATCCACTTGTCTTATTAGCCTGGAGGTGCACGAGACTCTCTCTTCTAGCTGTTCATGGTAGGTAATATGTTGCATGGGCGTAGTATGTGACTTTGAAATACTTGCAACACTTCAGCCTTTCTAATCATAATGTGTTTCAGTAGAGTGCTGTTCAAAAGCCTGCTGCACACATGCTATACATGCTGTCGTACCTTATACGGGTATTTTCATATTTGAAAATATGAAGGTGTTGTGTATGACTTCTAAAGATACTTGTAGCTTACTAACTTCTAGTGAGAAGTCACATGGGATTTAATTAGATTGCTCACAGAAATGAGGATAACTAAGAATTGAGCATTCCAGGAGGCTTATCCTGAAAGTGGTCTGCACTGTGCAAGTTCTACCAAGTGGCTTGACTGGTTGTGTGAATGTGAACACTGAAAACATTTGCTGTTTTACTGCAAGCTCATATGCTGGCAAGATTAGATGATTGTGCTTCCTGTTTGTAAATAATAAGGATTAAGTGCCCCAAGGCTGAGCGGGGAGAAGTCTGTTACCAGTTTGGTAAGACTTTGCCAGCAGATGAAGGCTGAAAAATATCATGTGGAGGAGGTTACCTCCCTGAGTGCATTGGTTTCACCAGTAATACCATAGCTAGGTTTATCCCACCTATTTATTTGTGATATAATTGCAAAGAAAAAAAAAGCGTGCATTTGTATTCAGCTCTGTCATCAGTACAGTACTTGCTAGAAATTACAGTTTTTTTGGCAAATTTTAAGGCACCTGAAACTGAAAAATGCAGAATAGCTCTTTTTGTTTGTGCTCGAATCGGCTTACCAAGACCAAGTTTGCCGGTGCACGAAGGAGTTAAGTGATGACTCTGTATTGTGTTGCATAAGAGTGAATGTCCGTTTCTGCGGACTGCTTGGGGGAGTAAATCTCCAGTCATTCAGCACAAACAGAAGAGACCTTCAGCAGTGAAGGTTGTGCATTCAGATTTCGGTTGGTTGAAGTGAAAAGGTCCTGATGTATTTGCTAGAAAAAGGTTTTCCACTCTCTTCTGAAAAAATCATTTGGGGGGGAATCAGTTCAGCTGTCCCTCCTTTATAGTTTCCAGGTCTGACAGATTTTCGATACTGGCACGTGACCTTATCACTCTAAGTGTGGATTTTAGCAGTTTCTTTTAAAGTTTGGATACAAATTTGAAGAGCTTTTAAAAACAACTAAAAATAAATTACGTGTTACCTTAAATTATCCTCCTCCTACAGGGAAGTCCTCTAATATATTATCTAAACTTAAAAAGATGGTAAAATATCTGAACATAAGCTAGTGTAAGCATCTTTTAATACCAGCACATGTCTATTCAGTAGAAAGTATTAGCCTGTGCAGAGTATTGGGAAAGCAAACGCCTTCTACAGTTCTATCTAGCAAATGGTTGTTGCTGCATTTTCTTTGTTTCGAGAGATGCTGTGTGTACCCAGAGGAGAGAATGGCCAGATAACACCCTTGTTCTGATGTTGCGATTCAGATTCTTTCCCCTTCTTTTCTCCCCTCCTTGCAGCATAAGCTAGCTAAGCTGCTTATAAATGCCTCCTGATCTTTTTTTTTAAGCTGTGAATATGCCTTCTCTGGTACTGTAGCATAAACGTCTTCTAGAGTAGCAACTGGGAGAAGAACATGACTAGGAATAAAGATCTGGAACACTGTGATGCTTCAGTACAGCAAATTAGCCTCACGCTTGTATTTTCTGAGCCTTACCAAATAATGGTTTCTGGCTCCGCTTGTCATATTCTTCATGGTACTATGAAGCTTCCTTCAGGAAAAAGAATTGGTGTTCTTGTTCAAGGTGCCATAATTCTCTTTATATGCAAGTGTTCACATTTCTTCTCCTGAAGTGGTTATTCTTCAGTTTCCAATACTTCTCAGGGTTTTTGTGTTTGTTTTTGGCGTTTTTTTTGTGTTTGTTTGGGTTGTTCTGTTGTGTTGTTTTTTCTTTGTTTTATTGTTTAGGTTTTTTGTTTGTTTTGTTTTCCCTCTTTTGCTATTAGTTTGCCCTGAAAAAACCTTTGATTTACCTATAGTTTTGGTTGCCATTTGTCCATGACCAAAAAGAGGAGAGGGAAAACATATCCTGAGGACACTCTTTTCCTTGAGTGCCTCAAGATTCTCTTCTGTCTTTTGTGGGAAGTCATACCATCTTTCCACCAAGGTAGCATATTCAGGAGAAGAGGAAAGGTGATTGAAGGATATTAAATATATTCTTGTAGAATGAAGGAAGGGTGTGAAGTGTGTGTGATCGTTTGGGATGGGGACAGTAGGATAGTCAGAGTGGTATGATCTGACACTGTGAATAAAAAGCATAGCCCCCCCCCCATGAGAGAAGGACACTTCATGTGGATTTTCAAGACTTTGTGTTGTAAACTATTGTTACCTACAAGATTCTCAGTTTTATTCTGTCCGTGAGCAAAACTACAGTTGACATTTTTACTAGCAAGGAAAAACAAATTATGGTGCTGCCTGTAGTGAATTTGTTGTTCAGTGATACTTGTGGTGAAGTGATCATTCGCTGTTTCCTCTGAATACTTCAACTGGACAGAGGCTTTTTGGCTGCTGGGAGGTTACTGAGAAACTTCAGGCAAAACTTTTGAAAGGAGAATTAATTTAAAATAAGATTAAGTTGAGAATAAGATGGTTGTTCCAGAGCGTAGGGGATCTGACCGTGAAAAGTTACAGCAAAAAGCTATGTACCTGAACCACAAGGATAGTACAGGGGACTTAACTGCAGTTGTTGTTCCCTTTATTCTTGCACTTTGTGTCAAAGATTGCTTTGTAAAGTTAAGATAACTGGAAGGCGTTGTGAGTTTCTTCAAATTCTGATAGCGAAGTCTCATCGTACAGGTGGAATTTTCCATTGGGTTTAATGTCCTACAGCCTTATTGATGACTTTATCTTCTGTGGACAGTTGTGCTGGAAGTGAAGTATCAGCAGATGAAAATCATGGCAATTAATGCATTCTTAATGGTTAATATACAAAAATGAGCCATGCAGATGTGTGCAGGCTTCTTTGTTAAAAACCTACCCTGAGCAACGTGTTTACAGGAAACCCTAGAGTCAAACAGTAGGAAAAAAGTAAAAGAAAACAGAACGTAAAATTCTCCTTACTTTATTACTTTGACATCAGTTTTCTTCATTCTTTAACTAGCTTTCTTATTTTGATACATTATGATGTAGAGCATGTTAACTGCATTGTTGAAGACCAAACCACAGTTAGTTTTTATTTCTCAGCAGCTTAACTTTCCCAGTTCAAATACTGTGCAGACTGCAGCTTTACTTGAATCTAAGCGGGCATCTCACCAAGAGGCTTAGCACCTGTGAGAGTGATGATGAAGGCAGCAATGAGCCTTCCCTTTTGCAATGGAAGGGCTGACTTGGCAGAGCTGCCAAAAAGGGAAGTTCCCAGATCATCTGTGGTTTGCATCTGAATAAGGAGGAGCTCAGCATTTGCCTTAGCCAGGGTACAGAAAGCTAACAGGTAGCTGGGGAGTAGGTGTTTTTAGAGGGTTGCCAGTATACACTAATGGGAAGGGAGGGAAGCTTTAATTATGTTTAATCTCAGATAGAAAAACAAGATACATATAGGGTTATTTTTATTTTTATTTTTTTACTGGTGTGACCTATTTCCTGGAGAGGCTTCTGGTTTGTGTGTGGTGTTTGTTTGCTTTCTTTTTTTTTTTTCTCCTACCTCTAATGCAACAAAAAGCAAACCATTTTTTTGCTAGCACAAGCACAGTTTTAAAACAGTTTTTTTATACATTCACTTAAAATAATCAATGACTTACATTTTTCATTTGATTTATTTATACTACAAAATAGATCACAGGAGGTTTGAAATTGTAGAGATAACTCAACTTGGAGTGAAGAAGAGCACTTGTCTACAAATGGTGAAAAAATTAGATGTAGAAGAGCTTGGTCACACAATCTGAAATATTTTTGATACTTCCTTATTCAGAATATAAAATGGTTACAACTTGCAGCCAAAAAAAAAGCCGTAGAGGGATTCTGTCAGATGGAAGATGACAAAATAGGTTGGGAAGGATGTCGATGATCTGGTACCAAGTACTTCAGTAAAAAAAAATGCCTTGTAGCAAAATGACAGAGCAACCTTCTTTTTTCCCCCCCCTAGGTTACACAGTTTGGGCTCATAATCTCATAGCAATTGCTCGTCTTCGTGGCTCTGACCTGAAAGTTCTGGAAGTCACAGAAGAAAGCATTGATTTCGACCAAGGAGAACTGGCTGATCAGGATGTGGATCCAGTACACAATCTCATTGAGCAAGTATCTCTCGGATTGGGTCGGCCTTGGCACGCAGTCATGGACATAGAGCTGCTCAGTGTCTTCACTGAGCCAACCCGTCACTTCTACAGAGAGATGCAGAGCTTCAGTGAAGGCATTTAGCTCCTTATTTACAATTCCTGTGGTTACATATGCAAGTAGGGTCCTATTATGTTTTTTCAGTAGCGTGAATTAACCCCTTTTGTGCTGTGTTTAATCAGTATTAGCTATATAGAATTATATATGTGTATTCTACTTCTTGATCAAAGAACGTAGTCGGGTATTGGTTTAGAAGCTGAAAGTGGCAGTGTTTAGGGTTTTCACGGTTAATGGACTTGTCTACCAAACCTTACAGAGATGCAGCCGAAGGCTGTCTGAGGTTGCCGGCTAACTTTACTTTTATTGAGGAACTGCATTTTTGAATGATTTTACTATTATATCGGAGTTCTGTGCTCAGGAGCCAACTCTTTTTAATACCCATATCCATGGCCCAGTGGATTTCTATGCTGTCATTGTGTGCTTAATCCGGTAGCATGCTACTTAATAGGCTTAAAGGAAGAGAAGTCTATCCAGGGCTGTTCGTTGTAAGACTCTCACCTTGCTTTATTTCACGTGCGGATTCTGAAGCATGATTTAACTACCATTCCCAGCTTTTCTTAGCTGTTAAGCGGCGGTGTGAAACACTAGCTTTTCAGGTACCTGCGCTTACAGATTCACTCCATAAGCTGTAGTCTTTCGGATTCTTTGCAAACTCCTCCTCGTTTGTTCTTGTGTTCTGTCATCTTCCTTAAAAGTTAGCTTTGGGCCAAAGTTTAAAAGGAAAAACCAAGAGTGCGCACTCCGATGAGGTAAAAACACAACAGTGAAGACTTCAACACAAAGGTATACACCTGCAAACAAACATTAGTCGTGAAATCCCTAGCAACCAAGTCACTGGATTTTCTCTGTCAGCGCCTGTGTCAGCTGCCAAAGAATAGATTAAAAACGAAGAAGTGCCCACATGCTGGCAGGGGCAGGCCAACTTTTGGCCAGCCAGATACTGCTAGATTGTAATATATAAGGTCGAATTTCGACCTGTGGTACACAGCTGTGCTGTGGCTCAGTCAGCAACCTCAGAACTCTTAACAAACATGCACCTGTTTCACTGTGAATAGTGAATGTAAAGGAAGGAAAGGAAACAAATACAAAGCTTGTTCTATCACAGGTATGAGCTGCTATGATGCATGAAGAACATTCCATGAAGTATGTTTTAAAATCTTGTTATATCTGAGAGGCTTTAAAAGCCGATTTAACTGTTTCAGGGCAACCGCGGTACAGACGTGGTCTCTGTGAGACTTCCACCTGACCCCAGTTTTAAGTGGTACGAATGTTGTGCATTTAATGTTTAAAGGACAGTCTGCAATAATAAAGTAAGTGGCCAACGTGGGTGCCCAGCAGTGCTGAGACCTGGCTGCTATATTGTAAGCTTTGGAAAACACAATTTATGCAACAGATGTCCAGATATGATTCTATTTATGGAAAAAGTTTATATGTGTTTTACAAATGGTTTTACCATCTTATATTAAAATGACCTTTTGACAGGTGTGCGCTGTTTTGTCTCCAGTGAGCACATACCATGCGGATTTTATATGTACATCAGTAGAGTGAATCCACTGGCACAGTGTGTGTATATGCCAGATGTGGTGAGATTTTATCTTATAAATGTGATCAGATAAAAAAAAAACTCCTGACAGAAAATGTAAGGAAACCAGCTGAATGTTTGAATTGATGACTGATGTTGTATGGTTTATGTTAAATGTATATTCTTTTAATCAATGAATAAAGCATTAAAAATTGATCGCTGTATAAAATATTTTATTGTATCAGCATGAAGATTTTTAGAATTAAAACGCAACATCGTTCATAAGCTGTGTATAACTGGTAGCTCCCATTGTGTTTAGGTCAACAAAAGAGTCTAAAATAAGTCGTAGAGTAATTTCTTTTAATTTGGCTGAATTTTGTCAACGTTTTTGGGGGGAGGGGAGGAAGGGGAAGGATGCTTTGCTAAAGATCAGACTATCAGACCAGTTAGCACAAACGGTCTATCATGATATGACTTACTAGACTGATACAGTAAACTGTGGATTGTAGAATATAGAAGACTATTTTTGAGAAATTCCTGCATCCGTTGCAATTGCTTAAATCGAAATCTAATGTGCTCAAGAAAAATGTGTAGTACTTCTTTGGTGTCCCACTATTAAATAGATTATGAATACCTGCAATGCTTCAGTTTGACGTTTTATCCGTACTCAGGAGTACGTAGCTGTGCATTCTGAATGAAAACTGCAGATGTCTGGTAAGCTGCTGAAGAGCTGCCGTGCGCTGCGGTGGCTGATTGTGCTGTGAGAATTGTCGGAGTGGCTGTTCAGTGTGCGCCTGCCAAGCGCGGAGTTAATTTGAGCTTCTGAACATCATTTTAGGATCGTCCAAACCAGTACCAAGCGTGAGAATCGCACCGCTTGTTGTTTAAGCGGTCTCCTAGATCTAGATTTGGGAAGCGAGATCGCTTACCAACATAGTGAAGAGATGCTGTGGGTAATAAGGTAAATACAGTTACAGCTTTTCATATCCCAGAAAAGTGAAGATGGGACTTCGTCTCGGTGCCTTTCAGGGCTCAGCCTGAGGAGGGAGGTTTATGTAGCAGTTAAATCTGACAGGGCTTGTTTAGCATCACCCGGACCTTCAATTTGAGCATCACCTGGACCTTAAATTTGGTCATACAGTGATCAAGATTCCTGGCTTTTTCTGTGCACCTTCCTGAAGCAAATGCTGCATCCTCTAGTTTAAACAGAGTTGCAGGATCTTAATTTTATCTCTGCAGACTGCTGTGTTTCTATGGATAACTGCCTGACTTAACGCAGTTGGGAATTAACTTGTTTACCTTTGTGTTACGTAAACATGTTTCTCATTTTAGTCTAACCCATTTTCTGCTTTGTTTTTAATTAACTTAATCTTGAAAGGCAAGATAAGGAGCAGGAGAAGCGGGCCACTTGACTACCGTAGAGACGCGCAGTCCTTTCACTTACTGCAGTTAGAGCCACAGTGTTGGCAATAGGCTGCCCGACGGACGGATGGATGGATGGATGTCCGTTGTTAGTACTGCAGGTCTGATTTTTCTAATCACCGGGTATGGCTCGTGTTGCGGCTATGAAGTCAATGTACCTAAGAAAGATTATAGCAGTCTGTATGTATTACAAGTATAGGGAGTGCAGTAAGGCACGAGCAGGTGGTGAAAACCGTGCCTCGATCCTGGAGCAATACACCTCTGATTGTTCTATAGTCTTAGAAATAAATAAAAGTTGGTTTTGTTGTTTGGTTGTATTTTTAGCAGTAATCTGAATTTGCAATACCAGGGTGAAGGGGGTTCAAGCTGAAGCAATTTGAAATCAAGCGTTAGGAAGTATAAGAGGGTCCTAATGGGGAAAGTGCACTTGCGCACTTACAGACTCTGCGAAATTACTTGGAGCTTGCATAATCCTAAACAGGATTTTTTTTTTTGTTTGCTTCTCTTTGTTTTTTCCTGAAGAGTCGGCGATGTCGAGTTAGTCTTGCTGCATTCTAGATGTAGCAGCAAGAACTTGGAACGCAAGCCCTCAATTGTTGAAACTGGATTGCTCTTTTCTTTTTTGGAGGGGAACGGGGCTTCCCTGCATAGGCACTAGTGTGACTCTTCTTAGTGAAACATAGCTAAATACATCTGTAGGGTTACTACAGCCTGCTTCCTTTTGCTTAAAATGGAGCTTGTTCTTAAATTGCTTGTCTGCAAATAAAATTTTGGGCTATTACTGGGGGGGAAAAAAATGTCTGAAATTATTCCATTCTTTCTGTGGGATGATCTAATCCATGCTTGTCCCGCGTTATCCTTAGTCCAGCTAACTTCTGTTTTGCCTGCAGCTTCCAAGATCATTGTGGGCAAAGAGCAGATTGTTTTGGTGGAGGAAGAATTGTTTTTTCCAGACAGTGAACTTTTAGTTACAAGCTTGAACAAATATTTAACCCACACAAGGAAAATACTGTATGTGTTCAGAGAATACAGTTACATTGATAAGTATTTTGCAACCTGTAGTGTGAGCTGGAACAAAAGGAATGGGTTCTTATAGTGTCAGAATTGTCGAAGTGAGGACCTGGGTGCCATTCACTGGTTCTATACACAGGGCTGAGGTGACAGTTGGCAGTTCTGGTTGTTCCTAGGACTGATACCAAGGGCAAGGGTAAAGCCAAATAGTTCCTTTCAGAATCCCGGTGAAGTCTTTCAGGCAAATGTAGAGCCTTTAGAAAGCAACTATTGGCTAGAAATGATGCAACAGCTGAATTATTATTTTTTTTTTTTTAACTGCTATTTAGCTTAACATAGATGATGCTTTAAAATGTCTGTTGTCCAATTTGTTGTTGAATAGCTCAAGTACAAAGGCCTAGCTAAATGCTTTTGAGGACTAAACTAGAAATAGGAAGGAGAATAAAGAAATTGCAGGAATGAGCCATGGTAGAGCTCTGCAGCTGAAATAAGGCGCTGTGGAAAGAACAGTAGGAGCAGCAGTACTGAGCTGCAGAAAGAAAAAGTTCCTTTCCCTTGGCAGACCTGACCTAAACAATTACCAAAAAAACGAGTGGGATGGAGATTTTTTTTTTTTTGGTGTAACTTCTAATTATGGGGTGGGGTGGCTGCATTTATAGTAAAGGCTGAAACTGGGGTGGGTGGGTGGGTGTGTGCACACAGAGAATGGGGGAATGGCAGCTGGAACTGCCCACTGCTGCGCCTGCAAGCGGGGGCTTGCTAAAAACAGTTCCCTTCTTTATTTATCTTGAAGAGTCCCTTACCAACTGACTGCATTGTGAGCGATTACATGGTTTCCAATTTGAAGCTAAACTGACAGAAGAGCCAACAGCTTCTCGCAGAAGTCTTGAGGCTGTACAATAGTCAGTAAAAACGGAGCTTGGCTCTGGCCAGATCCAGCTGGGCCCGTTGTGATGGCCATTACCACACAGGAAGCGGCAAAGTCCCCTCCTGTGAAGAGGTGGATGAGACAAAACCCAAATGCTTTTTTTTATAGGCACAAAATTATTAATGCCATAGTTTGCTGCTTCTTTCTTACATTTTTAATTCTGCTTTTTTGTGAGGCCTAGTGCATGGACACAATTTGTGTCTAAAATTACACATTTGTTCAGGTTTTTTTAAATGTTCGCTACAGCAGCATGTTCTTGACCCCTTTTGTTGCTTTTCTTCCTACATGTATTGGGTAGACTTGCTTCTGAGCTTGTTCTAGATGAGAAAGAAGTTCTACCTTGCCTTGCAGTTTTAACTGTCTGTAGTACACATTAGGATGAGCATGGTTACAGAAATCTGCTCCATCCTGTGTGGCCATTTGGTTGATAAATCCCGAGTCCTCACCAAAGTCAGAGCTGAGGGAGTGAGGAAGCGGGTTTTTTGTCCCACCCGGCTTCCCAAATGCCAGTGTTAAAATCTGAAGACTAATAAACTCAATTCACAGTGAGACAGTAGAAAAAAAAAAACCCTGGTATTAGTTTGTTGCAGATACGCACCTTCAAAGGCAACGGTCTGGTGGTGCTGAAGCATCACATAGCTATGACTCCATCCTCCCGTCACAAAAAAAGCCATATACACATTTTCAATAAAACACTACCCTACACTATAAGTGTGGAAGAGTGATGAGAGAGCTGCTCTGCACTTCTCCTTCCCTCCCACTGTATTGGTAGGACAACTGCCACTTCGTAAAGCTTTGACAGCTGAAAGATAACCTGCCAGGTCCTTAACGGAGATGTATGTAGTAGGGAATGATATTAATTCCTCTTCACTTCAACTGCTTCTGTAGTAGCATGTTAACAGTGACATTGCCTTCGTTTTCAGTAGACTTTTATTAACTGTTTCAATTTGTTTTCACATTCTATTCATAAAGCAGCAAGCATCACTTTTGGCATGCAGAGAGATTCCCTGTACAGCTAAACAAGGACAAAGCAGCTGGACTTCTAAAATATGGTTCACATGTTTTAATTTTATACACCTCTGAAGAGATTGCTCAAGTTAGAAACACTTAATTTAAAATGACTATTGTACAATGGAAACCACTTATTCACAATCTTCATAGTTATTTCATTCTTTATTTACAAAATACTATCCTGAGAATTTTCTATTAAGCTTCAATTTGAGCAAAGTAGTTTATATATACCTAAGTAACAACGGTTACTTAACATAAGGAAAAAAATGCCATTACAAGAGTACAGAAAAAGTTCAGCACGTTGCTCAAATGACTGTCAAGTCTCCTGCTGCGGTTCTGGTTGTTCTACGCCTGGTGGATTTGACTGGGGTGGCTCAACTCTATTTTCAGGTGGCAGCGGCGGTGGCAAAAATCCAGGTCGTGGAGGCGGATAGTGAGGATAAGATCTCATTGGAAATGGATTTCTTACTGTGAGAGAATCAGAGTAGTCCAGTTAATATCAATCGCAACAGCAAACACCTACCTGCTCCTCCTACCCCACATAGTTCATTGCTCAGCAATGGCCTACCTAAACAGCAATCACAAAGTGGACCTAAGTTAGGTCTTATGCTCCAAAGAGACAAAGGTGCGAGGAAGGGGGAGGACAAAATGATCACTCTTCTTAGCAGTGACCTGCGAGAGGCTCAGGGCAGCAGTCAGGAAGTGCCTGTTCATGGGCTGCTGCCACCGTCACCTCTGGTCCGCTGTAGCAGCCCTGGGCTGTTTTACCTTACAGATACTGTTTAGTTCTTCAAAGGTTCATCAGAGAATAGCAAGAGGCAGAAGCAGCCCTTCAGTCTGACACTTAGAATCCAACCGAGTCCAACCATCAACCTAACACTGCCAAAACCACCACTAAACTATGTCCCCAAGCACCACATCTACGTGTCTTTTAAATACCTCAAGGGGTGGCAATTCCACCACTTCCCTGGGCAGCCTGTTCCAATGTTTGGTAACCCTTTTGGTGAAGAAATGCTCCACTAATGCAAACTCCAAAGAAAATCAGTTAACAATTAATTATGTCCCAAATGCATGCTCCTATATGGACACTAGCATACCTCAAACCTAAGGGAGGAAACTTAAATATTCATATGTGATGCAACTGCATAGGAGGAAAAGGATTAAGGTAAGCGTCTACTTGCCTTCCTACCCCAAAAAAGAACCCTTTAAATGCTGAGCAGTGTGTGTGTGTGCGAGTGCATATTTTCCAGCCAAAGCTAGTATTTGTAAAAACATTACCAATATGAGAAACTGTGAAGAAGAAAAGTGTACAATACAATTAACCTTCATCAGAAAAGATGCTCCCAGTTAGTTGAATTGAGAAGTAGCATGTGCAAATAAAGACTTAAGTGTTCGCGCAGTGTGATAACTCACTACCTGCACAAAGCACTCATGTTCATCAACTTGAAGTAAATGCTGGCAAAAGCTACGTACTCGGCAGTGGAGGGCGCGGAAGCCCAAAGTCTCGTACTGGAAAACATTCACGTGGTCCATACATGCCAGCAGGAGGAGGGGGAGGAAAAGGAGGTCCGCGTCTCATGAAAGGTGCTCTGGGATCCACAGGCATCAACGGAGGTCTGACCGGAGGGAAAGGTGGAGGACCAAACCCTGAATTGACGGCTTCACTTTCAGGTGCCAGTGACTGATCAGGTAGTGAGTTCTGCAACACAATGAGAATGGGGAAGTGAGCTTAGGGAAAGGGATAAGGGGAGCGGAAACATCTCCAGTCCCATCAGGCCCGCGTTGGTGTAGACTGTCACACTCGCTAACAGCTACTTCCAACTCTGCCTGAGCTACGGCATAATCCTGAGCAAGGCTGTCTATGTCAAGCAAGTCACTGACCATCGGCTTCACCATAGTTTCATCTTTGGGGTTAGAATCAATTTTCAGCAGGGATTGTATTAGTCATACATCAAAATTAATTCACAAGACAGTAAGTGCTGTGATAAAAATATACAAAATTTGGACTGCACAGTGCAATATAACATGACCAACATACTAGAGACAAATTTTTCTAAATATTTTGCAGCAAATTAAAGTTTCTTTAAATCAAATTTCTGTTTAGCTACTTACGCTAAGGTTAGAATGATCTTTCATCCCGTTTCCACTTGGTTCTGTTCGTGGGCTGTTTTCTGAAGATGTCTGTCCATCTGTAGGCAAAAGTTAAACAAGTTATTCAATGCTGAACTCCTCTCCACCACTGATTTCAGTATTTTTTCTGAAATCAGGATATATAGGCAAGAAAAAAAAAAAAAAAACAAAAGAAAAAGTATTGCTGTACCAAGTGACTGTTCTGCAGGCAGACTGAAAGACAACTGCGGAACACAAACCTATGCCTGAGTATTTTCTCCAGCTTCTGTACAAGTTGCACATGAATTGTAAGGTTCCAGCTGTTACCAAAGTTTCTTGTATCCAAATAAGGCGTTTTCTTCCATTTCACTATTTTTTTTGTAAGAAGTTACAAGTGCATTTTCCTAGCAATACATCTTAACACTACTGTAGCAGTTCCATTTTCCCCCTTCCTCCTGCTCATTTCTATGGCAAGTGCCTCTCTGGGAATAACTGCACTATGATACACTTTTGGCACAGCGACCAACAGCAATCCTATTCCAGCGTGACAAAAGCTGATCCGTTCCTTAGTTGCTAAACATCAAGGAGACTTTCAGAACTACATCAGTTCTGGATGAGCATTCAGAAATAAGAATAATCATCCTCATATTTGCTGTACTCACGTTATAAATTAAGAGGAATGTCACTGTTTCTATCTTTACGAAAAAGTAAGTATTTTCAGTAACAACTAGAGAAAATTATCAAAGGGAATCATCAAGAGAATCTGACTGGATATACATATACTAAATATATACACTAAATGTAATCCTTTCTTAAAAAACAAACAAACAAAACACCAAAACCCACACCAACCCAAAAAACAACCCCACCCCAACCAACCAAACCTGAGATTTGAAAAATACTGCTTTGTTACACTTCTGTTTGAATAAAGACAATAATACTAAAAAGCACAAGACCCAAACAATACTTCTAACAAGTGACAGATTTTTGATCTACATGTTGTATTACTTCTTGCAAGTAAACAAAGGTCTTTTCTCAATGAACAGATAGGTCTTTTCCAAAAATCTAAATTACTGGTCATTTCAAGCAGGCCCTGCTTTGTTGAAGATACTGTTACTTAACAATCGAAGCATTTCAACTGCTTCTTATGTCACACACAGAACGTTCACGCCTTGATACTTAAGTTGCATTAACACTTTCCATTTTAAAACCTTGTAAAGTTGCTCACAAACTCTTTGTCAAGCTTTAAACCTTCTTTCTGACAAGAAGCTTCCTGCTCCAGGTACCTGCTTCAAGTTGAAATTTTAGGCGAGTGAGCCACCTCAGTTAAGGAAAATGCATATTATTTTGTTCGCTTTAAATAACATTTTGATCATATTGCTAAGAAAGCATAGCTCATTTACTCTCAAGAGTCAGAGCCTGGATTTCAGTACTGTGAGACATGTTGCTGTTTTGAAGTCAGACAGTGTGTGTTGGGACGGTTTTTGATTTTTTTTTTTTTAATTTGTTGGAGGTTTTTTTGCTATTTTTACAAATACGCAAATCTAGCGAAATTATATGCCTCTAAAAAGCAACATTCACATACGCTTAACGATCTGCTAACTACCAGCAGCAAGGTTTTGAACTGCCCAAGAACTGAATACAGCCTTTTAAAATTTTTTTAATTGTTGCTTGTCAGCAGCTGAAGAAAAGGGTAAAACCGGATGCAACAAGCGAGTGCAAAGACAGTGCATCTCTCCTGTCCTTCAGTCAGCGTCCAGGTGCTAGAACAAAGGCCTCAGTGGAATACAAAGCGAAACACAGAGAGTCTTGGGAACGGGGGTAGAGAGGCGAGTGGCTCTATAGGAACGGAATTATCTTCTAGAAGAGAACAGTCCCTTTTAAAGCCTGAACCTTCAACCTGAAACAAAATTCAGCATTCCCAGTTACAACACCAAATATCAAAGGTTCTCCCTCCTATTGCCAGAAACCAGGCAACAAAGATGGTAACTTACGACTAATCGTACGAGTCACTGAATACTGGGTGGCAAAGTTGCTGTTGTGATGGCTTCAGCCGTGCTGTTTAATGGCTTCAGCCTAGCTGATGACTCAGACACACGTGACTTACTGGGCATTAAAGAAGGATGAAAACTGTTTAATAAGTATTAAGGCTTTAAGCTCTTAAACTGTTGCAGTGATAAGGTTTAACTCACCAAACCTTTGCCTCTGAGCTTCTGGCTGTTGCTAAGTATCACAAATCAGAACGTATTGTAATTGGCCCATTTAAAACAAATGGTACTTGGGTCACTGAAATGTGTGATTAAGCTGGGGGGAACGCACTGCGAACTACAAAAAGCTGCGAGTATGATAAACAGTTTGAAGGCCTCAGGACCTCCAGTAAAGCCAGTGGGTATTTGAAAATTTTGCTGTTAATTCTTTCAGTCTTACTGACTTTACCAAAAGTGGCACAGAAATACAAGTAAAGGTTTGTGATAGTGTAATGCTGTGGTGAGCCTCCTGGGAGAGGCCAAAACAGACTCAAAGCCAAGCCTGAAAGGTTAACTTACAGAACAGTGAATGTGGACGAAAAAAATACCTCCTGACCACTATTCAGTGAATCCCATCACCCGACAAGAGACTGCTATTGTTGATAACAGGGAAAGACTGCAACAAGGCTAGCAGGTGTTAAAAATGTCTTTATACAATGGAACATCAGGCCTGTGGTAGCTATAAAGTTGTCCTCTTTCCGTGGCTTACTACGTACAGTCAACCTATGCAGAGATCCTCCATTTGATAGTATCATGGAAGCAATCCCACCTGTTTTATCAAAAGACTGCACGTTGTAAGTTCGTAGTTCTGCTGGTCCGGAAAGTCTTCCGGTATTTGGAGGATTAGGGAAAAATCTTTCTTGTCTTCGAGGAGGAGGAACTGGATCAGTGTAATGCTCACCTAATATTGAAGAAATCACAAAACAGGTCAGTGAAGATTTATTCCCCCCATTCCATGCAATTCTAGACCAGCAAAGTTCTCTGGATACCTTATGCTCGTGTAAATATCCAAAGTGACTATTAATCAGGGTGAGCAAACAAATCTTAAAAAAACCCAAACACAGGAATCCCACCAAGTATGCACTACAGCTTATGTTTCTAAGGAGCTGCAAAAGAGAAAATTCATTGATTTTTGGTTTAACATACAGTAGAATCTTGAAAGTTACGATTCCCTAAGTTATAAACAGTGGGACCCGAATGCAAAGGTTCAGCATAGCAATGAAGTTACGATACATTTTAAGCCATTCTTGGATGAAAGTTTTCCATTATGTTTCATAGTGCTGTAATGTGTTTCCACCCACTTCCTTGCATCACATCTAGCAATCAATCATGCAGCTACAAGACAAACTGTATCAGCGAGATCCAAGTGCAAAGATGGGGTAAGAACACAGCTCAGGTCAAGGAAACAAGACTATGTCTCTGCAGTACCCTGTCAGTAGATCAGATATGGCAAATGAGAAACTGCATCCTGAGTGGACTTTGAGTTTTATAATCAGGTTTTCACACAGATGTGTAGCAACTACAATCTAATAATTGAGATGATTTAAAAAAAAAATAAAATTAAAGTAAGTAACTTGTAACATTTTTGCTTCTTTATTACAGGTATACAGGAATGTTATCCTTCCCCCTGCGTCATTTACTTGAGAAACATCAGTAGTATCCTCTTTGATTCATCTCTGTCTTCCCTGAGTGATAATGTGCAATACAGATGTTTAGCTGAAGAAGTGAGAGCAAAGCCTGAATTTGTTGTTGTTAATTATCAAGAGGAAGTATCAACATGAAAATATGTACCAAACAGGATGACTGTACCATGGTACTCCTGTACTATTAATATAAATGTTTGTTTGAAAAACGTAGTATTTTTCAACATTAGCCAGCTTTTATTTATTTATTTTAGGCTAATGTCCCATTAAAACTTTTTACTTTCTCAGTTCTCTTGTTAATTATCCAGCCCAGACAGGTCTTTTGATGCACTACACAAACTCCCAGTAAAATGATGAAACTGAACAATTGATTGTACACTGCTCATACCAATATTGACACCATAGAAGCGCAAGTGAACCGCACAATTCAAGAAGGGGAAAAAAACCTACTACTAAAACAACCTTTCCAGTGCAGTTGCACATGCAGTTCCAAGAAAACACTTAGTATTTGTAAGCAAAAAATACTTAAATATATACCCTGCAAGTCAGTAACTCCATTTGTCCATAGATACAGTAGCTAAGCAGACTTTTATACCTGGTGGAGGCAGAATTATCCTGCGTTCTCTGTCCCAAGGAGGAGACAGGGATCCAGTATCTGATGGAGGTCTGTGGGGATCAGTTAATCTATCAGAACTCAGCTCTCCTCTTTCATTACCAGCTTCATACATGGCAGGTGGTCCTCTGGATCCTAATCGAAGAAATAAAAGTTATTTACCCAGGCATTTCAAATCCTCTATTACGGATTTCTTCATTAAGTCTGAAAAGAGTAAAAGAAATCACAGAATGCCAACACTGTCAAGATATGAGAGGTGCATGGCTCCACAGGACTCTCCAGCTGTTTGCTGATGGCCAGTTATGCTTACTAGAAGTGTTTAAAAGGTTTGTTTGGAATGAAAAGTCTTAGTTCAACAAGAGTGCAATCTAGAGTACCTGCAATTTTTGATAAAAAAATAGTAATTTTAAGAGTTCTGATTCATTCGAATTGGACAAACTAGTGCCCTCAAGATAAACCTTTTCAGTGCTAAAAAAAAAGATGCTAATCAAATTAAGAATTAGCACAGTGAAAGTTAATACCCTCATTGTAAGAAAATATCCACATTACATTCAACACTCTTCTGGTTCTAATTCTTTATTCAAGAAAAAAAAAAAAGAGGACACCAGGTCAACACATAACCAAGTGCAAGGGAAACTGTAACAATGAGTGATTTTTAAGTTGAAAGCTTCCTTTAAAATAGATTTGGTCTAGAAAATGACAGAAATACTGAATTCTGGTATCATTCTCTAATTCTCTGTCCTAAAATTTGAAGCTATTTTGTGTCTTGCACAAAGTGAGATGAGCACTGTAAGTGCTCTGTAGCTGCCATTATTTAATCACATCATTTGTTTAATCTGCCCAAGTTACATTAGTGCTTCATTATGAAATGGACAGTAGTTATGCCTTTGCGTAGTCTCTCCCCTTGCTAATACTGCATCCTGAAATCCAGTTTTTACTCTTCCTCACCAGCAACAGGTGAGCTACAATTTAAAGATACACTGGACAGCTCAGTTTCATTACTTACTGTCTCTATACAAATAAATTGTCAAGTATGCTTTTGTGTGGTATAGCTACAGTTGAACATTCAGTCTCAAGCTCTTCTGACTTAGAAAATGAATCAACTTTTGTATGCACCTAGATATGCTTTTTACAAAGAATTAAAGTAAATAAATAGTCCACGCTGGTCTTTTGAAAATCAACGTTGATTAGTGAAATCCTTATAGAAGAGACATTTCGACATGTTTCCCATGAAATAAGTACAGGTTTCAACAGGTGTAACAGTAGTAGTAGAATAGTAGCTTCTTTATTACCCATAACAGATGCTGAACTCCACTCTAGCATTTATCTACACTATTTCCATCAACATCAAAAATATGAAGGAAGTGTTTTTCTTCCCTTACAACCCATGTCACCATGGCTTGCTTTCACCTACTACTAAATCTCTGAATTTTACTCCTTAGACACAACCCTCCTGGTCCTTTTTACCGCTACAGAAGAAACAGTCTCCACGTATAATGACTGCCTCAAATTTAGAACAAAGGGAGGAAAACAATTTACTTAATCAGTAACTTTCCAGTACCATGACCACCAATAAAACTGCCTCATCTTTTTGACAACGCAGGTACCCTCTCCTTCTCTCACCGACTGCAGACCAATGAGATGGACGTGGCAGTATTCTTTCTTCAGAAAACTAATCAACTCTTGTTCACTTTAAAATCGTAAGTTTATTTCAGCAGAACCTCATTTGTCTATAACAAAAAGACAATCTTGTCTAAAACAAGACTGATTAAGTCTGGCTTTTCACTTTTCTCAATCTATGCTTCTAAAGTGAATCCACCGACCAACCTACTAGTAACAACTAAATTTTCCACTGTACTGTTACACATTAGACAGCTTTAGAAGCAAGTTGAAAAACAGGAAGAGTTTGTCCAATTAACTGTTTATATTGAAATTGGTTGTTTTAATAGTTTTTGTCACCAGCAAGAGGAAAAGGTGTGACAGGTTTATAGTTGAGGAGAGAGAAATCCAGAATAGATACATTTTCAAGTTTAAGAATTGTACCTCTTCCTCCTCCTCCACCTGGAAGCATAGGTGAAAGCCTTAAAGGACCCTCCAATAAAGTTGGAGGGGAAAGAAAAGCTCTTGTTTCAGATGAAGGCCGGCCCATTGGTGAGGGTCCATATGGGGAATGCTCTGGAACAGTTAAAACAAAATACTCAAGTTCACAATATTCAGTTTAGCAAACTGTATAAAGTAATTAACTTCTCAGGTGAAGTTTAAAACTGAATTGTCTAAGTAAAATGAAAACTGTGGTCTAATTACCATGTGTATCATATTCCTTGTCTACTCTCATCGATGTTACAAACGCTCTTAGTTTCAACAAAATACTCAACATGACCTAGAATCACTTATAACCCAATTATTTTTTTAAATGACATTTGTACATACACATGGCCAAGATAGTTTTCAAACAATTATACATGTGTGGTCTTGGGAAATAAAGCCATAAACCAAAATAATTAAGCTCTGTTTTACAATTCAATACTGTACCTCTGCCAAATGGTCTAACTGGAACATCAAGAGCATAAGGATCTTTTTCTAAAAGGTCAAGTTTGAATTCTGTTTCAGTTAATCTGCAAATAAGGAACAAAAAAAGTAGTAAATAACCAAGAAGTACTAAAGTTTTACTAGCCTGCGCTGTTTACTGCTAAGCTTTCTACTTAAAGGGTTAACAAAGCAAGGTATTTATTCCCTAAATAAAAAGAAAGGAGACAAAGGATGCCACAGAACTCTGAACTTAAGAATTCCTGAAAGTATTTCTTTATGCTGCTGTATTTAAACTGTAATTCATAAGTGGCACATTAAATGTCACAATTCCTAGCATGACATTACTCTCACGAATACTCTAATTGCATTCCAAGTACTAGTGAACTTCACACCTAAAGGTTCCTTTCAACCACCATCACCTGATCTGTTAGCTCAGTATTAACTTCCCAGGTAAGCCGTAAAATCATTAGGTAACCATGACATCTGGTTGATACATACTTATTTAAAACAAACAACCAAAACCCAAACCCCTAAACCCTTTAAGTTCTAGTACTACATTCTGCTTCTTTCCTGAAATAAGAACTACGTGAAATACTGAACTAAGTTCTTACTTTCTTGCATATTATTGTTAGAGGAATGCTCAAATTACTCTCTCTTTCAGAACTCCAATGGAACACTGTGCTCTCTCTGCCCTGTTTGGGCCACAATTGATTAACACAGGTCTAGAAAACACCAAACTGCATAAATCCCAAACATACTCACATGCCCAATTGCATTTGTTTAGAATTAGATCAGGACTGCACTTACTTTTGTCTGTTATGTGCGTTTTCTTTTTTTATATCATTGAGGTGTCTTTCAGCTGCTCGGGCTGTCAGCTTTGGGGAGGGACAAAAATCAGATGCTTAGATATTGCTATTTTTTAATTAAATGCTTCATAAATGTGACAGGTCCTAGATCCAAGACATTTTTTTTTTCTTATCTGAAGTGCGTGGACTGTATTTTCACAAGATATGGCTCATATATAAAGCATATGAAACGGAGCCTCACATGTCACCAAATGACATCAACAGCTCTACTACCCAAATTTTTGAGGAATGATATGGCTTTCCTGCAGGTTCTTAAAACTGCAGAAATGAAATTCTTTGGCTTCAGCTGCTTTGAAACATCTACTTAGTATGTACAAGATTTAAAGTTTCAAATTTTATAGAAGAAAGTTTTATTTAAAATCATATAGTTTTTAACTATATACATACATTAACCATACTGTAAAATCATGACTATGAAGCACCATAGCTTTTAACAGGATTTTATCTTATACAGACCATTCTGTGAAACTGAAGAATGTATTAGTCAGGAGATATTTTAAAGTTCCCTGTTTGGAAAAAAGGTAAAAATGGATTTTGTAGCAACATTCTTAGGGAGCTGTCAATGGAACATACTGTTCTCACAGGACATAATGTCTTCTATTAGTAGATAAAAGGAGTGAAGTACATCCAGGGAAAATATTAAAATGGCATTGAAACAAAGCCAAAAGCTTTTATTAGTAGTAAAATGTCACACACTTGTTAAATGGTAACATGTTATTCCAGCAGATTTATTGCTATAGCAAATAATATTGTAATATCACTCTACTGTGCTCACTATTTTATATGATAGAAGTATTTTTAACACACTTTTGTGTATTTCTGCAAGAAATCTGTATGCTTAGAGGTGACAGGTTAGATTAAGTTTTAATTATCTGTTTTTAATAAGAAACAAAAAAGTGATAAAGCAAAGCCATTCAAATCACAGAAAAGGAAGATGCACAAAGTTTAGAAAATTCAGTATTTGGAACTTACCCAATTATCATGAGCCTTTTTCTCATGTGAAGTAATCTGTGACAGAGAGATTCATTAGATCATTATTCATTTAAAAAAGCAAATTTAAGATTAAGTACATGCTCTTATTCATAAATTTAATGTGTGTGGATAATTTACAATGAGACATCTAAACTTAAATTTTAACTGTTTAATAAAGGTATCTGGTGATCTCTGCCATGAAATTGTGTCAGTCAAAACTAGATGGCATTAAGAGAGGGGAAAAAAAAGTAAAAAAAAAATCCAACAAAACTAAACCAAATACAACCTAGCTGAAAGTGGTATTTCAGTTGCAGTAACATCCCTCCTACTTGGCGTAGATGGTAAGTAACACAAAGCACGTACTTGATTCTGGTAAGAACGAATGGTTCTTTCTAGCTCTTCTTCAAGATCTTTTGCTCGCTGTCTGTAATGAAATTAGGATTTATGACATTGTAATCAAATGTGGAGGAAAGTAATTTTAAAAGACAGTAAACACAATGGTAAACACAAGATATAATTAAGATTATTTTTTTTTTTATCCAAAAGACAGTATTGTCACTTAGGCTCACGGGATACATAAAAATTATACATAAAAATTATCACGGGATACATAAAAATTATACCCACAGTGGAAATTCTAGGCTCTAGGTTAGTGCAAACAGGAATGTAAACAAATGAACAGAACCAAAAACCCCAACAACTCCCCAAATTTTCACTGGTGTGCAGTATGTTTCCAGTGTAAAGGATATCCCTCCATACATGCCCTAACAGCCAGCCTCACCCAGCTCAGCAAATGTACCAATGTGGCTGGAGCATCATGCTGTCACAGGCTACTGCAGTCAGCCCCGAGGGACAGGCACTTGCACTGAAGTTATTTCAGGATGACAGAGAGTATGATGCCACCTTTGCTGCCAGCTGCCCTGTGCACAGCCTCTCTAGGTTCTACACTCTCGCAGCAGCTGGGCCAAAGACACAGTCATCGTTTAGTAATACTGCATTTGCAATAGTGATATTCTCTTTAAAATTGCGATGTCTACAAAGTTCACATTCTACGTAAATAAAGAAGGGTGAATTCTGTCCTCCTGTACGAATACAGAAGAACGTCTATGAGAACGTTACATTCTAGAGAAAGAATTAATCTGATTAACTCTTCAGGAAGCATTGTTGATCAGTATCATTCAGTTAGTCAATACTCCCACAAACACTGAAGGAAGACGGGGAACATACATTGCAGATTAAAGAATTATGCCATAGTGTGAGAAACCACAGAAACAAGCAAGAGGTATCTCGTTGGTGTAACACAGAACAGCAAAGCAGTTAAAAAACAACTACAGAAAATATTCCCACATCACGGTATTTTAGTAAAGGCTTTCTAAACAACATTACTATTTGACAAGCTTAGAGCTACAGAAATAGCATACTATAACTACACAACATACTCGTATGTTAGGATCTATAGGAAAACTGAACAACGCATTCGTTTCATCGCATTCTCTTAACTTCATATTTTTATCTCCGTTCAGTAAAGAGAACTAGATTAGAGACTCACTTCTACCATTCCATTAATGTTAATACAATTAGCTTTCTAATGGAAGAAAGGCTGCTAGTGATCTTCCACACGCAAATTTTTTAACAAAGCAAAAAACTCCCTTAGTATCTATTATTACACACAAACTAGCATGTACCGCACACACACAAAGCAAAGAAACTGGAAGAAAATACATTCACTTATGCTGGTGTTCTTATTAATACTCTATTGCCTTTTGTTCACTTTGGGTAAGTGATTACAGCAACTAAAATCTGTAATTACCTGTAGTTGTTTAGTTCTTCAGCAGCATGATTAATTTTTTCATCTACTTTAGAAAGCTTTTCTTCCTTCTGTAGGCGTTCTCTCTCTTCTACTGTCAGCTTCCTTTAAGAAAATTCAAA
Organism: Charadrius vociferus; assembly: GCF_000708025.1. Classification (NCBI taxonomy): domain Eukaryota; kingdom Metazoa; phylum Chordata; class Aves; order Charadriiformes; family Charadriidae; genus Charadrius; species Charadrius vociferus. Next base: position 8,953,550 of record NW_009648876.1, on the reverse strand, counting down.
AACTATGGTTAAATCTGTTTCAAATCAACAATTTTGTAGTTGGTTTGTCAAGAAAAAGTTCTCCAACTATTTAGGTGTGATGAATACATGATATTTATCCAGATAAAGAGCTTTATAGGCAACATACGAAGCAGCATAAATAGCATTAGCTTGTATTCATATTAGTTTATTCAGTTCATTGTTCTATGTGAAAGAACTAGATTACCACTATACCTAAAAGGAATCTGGAAGGCAATCCATACTCCCAAAGAATATTTCATAGAATCATAGGATGATTAGAGTTGGAAGGGACGCTGAAGATCACCTAGTTCCAACCCCCCTGCCATGGGCACGGACACCTCCCACTAGACCGGGTTGCTCAAAGCCCCATCCAACCTGCCCTTGAACACCTCCAGGGACAGGGCATCCACACCTTCTCTGGACAACCTGTGCCAGTGTCTCACCATCCTCACAGTAAAGAATTTCTTCCTAATAGCTACTCTAAATCTACCCTCTTTCAGTTTAAAACCTCATCCTATTCTTACACCCCGATAAAGAGTCCCTCCCCATCTTTCCTGTAGGCCCCATTTAGGTACTGGAAGGCTGCTGTAAGGTCTCCCCGGAACCTTCTCTTCTCCAGGTTGAACAACCCCTCTATTTGGGAAGAGGGGAAGAAAGCAGGGAGAAAAAAATATTTTTAAATATCGTCCACACAGTCTGCAAATATTTTTCCTTTCTGACTGCCCATCATAGCTCCCGCTCCGCTCCCCTCCCCTGCCTTTTTTAAAATCAAATGTTAATGTAGTGGATTTCTAGGTTTTGTTGCATCCACAAAGACACCAACTACCTATACAAATACATATATACTACAGAGGAGATTATTGAAAGCAATACTTTAAAAAGATGCTGCATACTGCTAGTAGAGGATCAAGACGTGTGCTGCTTCTCTTGCTGCCTTCAAGATTATGTCTGCTCCTTGAAGAAATATTTTCTGGCTCACAAAACTGTAATTCTACCATGATGTCCCCAGCTCCCTCCCTGCCCCATCCACACACACACTTCTGAAGGTTACTACATGCCTCATCCCATTCCAAACAACATTATTTCTAGTCCTTTACACATTTCTGATTTCAATCAGTAAGTCATAATCCCTACATCATCCTGACTGTGAGGCAGATAGTACAGCCCCCATATTCTATCTTTCTTGGTGAGGAAAGCCTGATTCACAGGGGTTCTATGTTGCTTACTGATAATGATTAGTTTTATATATAGCATCACTCCTCTGCCGACATTACTGTCTCTCTTTACGATACAGTTAAAGCAGCTACTGATTACTTTCAGCAACTTTGATAGCTGTATTACATCATATCTTAATTTAATTTAAAAAAAACAATCAAGCTTTCCAACTTTACCCACCTTATTTCATCGATTAAAAATTTCTTATTTCTTGTTTTACCTTTGTTTCTGTACTTGCTTGTGGAAAAGTCCTAAAATAATATACCACTACTTTCATGAAAACAATTTCTATAAAATTACCGTGGTCACAAATGTAAATGAAGGTGTAACATAACAAGCTCTTTACAATTCGGAAAACTCTGGAAAGCAGCAAATTTTCAATAACTTTCAGCCCCCTAAATCAAAGAGTTACATTCACATCAAACAGTAAGCATTGAATATAAAAAGAGGAACCAGCACCTGTGTAGTTTCATTTCATTTTCTTGATAAAGCTCAGTCATTACTTTAAGTTTCTGCTGAAGCTTTTGAACTTCACTTTCAAAACGTTCATTTTCAGACTGCAAGGAAGCTTGTTGACTTTGAAGATTTTCTATACGTTCTGTCAAATTTAGAGATAATTATATTGGGACAATGCAAAATTTACAAAAATTAAAATATTTTCAATATTTCAGTACATAAAAAGCCTGTAAAAACCTTTGATCCCATGTTGATTTAATAATATAAGCAATAATAGGTTAATATATTTCAATAAATTATACAAATTGAGACGTAGTATTGTTCTTTTTGGTGGGAAACCAGCAACTATACTGTCTACCTGCCACAAAGTGCAGCTCTCAGTGTATATCTAGCCTTTGCTCCGAATTGTATAGCTTCTTTGAAAACAATGCAGTTTTGTAATTCACAATATAAATGTTCATTTAGGGCTCTTATATTGTAACTATCCTACTGAAGGAGTAAAATCAGTACCATACACTCTTGCACATTTACCCACATGAGGTCTCGCTGAGTTGCCTGAAGGCATAACTCAGATTTGTCAAGCTATCTTATCTTCCAAATTAAAATCAGTCATATTCTATTCATTACTTCATATTCAATCATTACTATTCCTATGCCTCTCCTATGCCATCGAAAGCTTCAAGTAAGTTTGAATATCTTTATGGGACAATCAAGTTGGAAAACACACTAGCACAAAGTCAGTTTAAAGGACTATCAAAAACCAAAAAAAATACAGTTTACATAGTATTTCATCACCCAAATAAAAAAAGCACAGTATGTTCAAAGGTAACGACTCTGCTGGCTGTTAGCTATGAAAGCAACAGCTAATTGCAGGCTTTAATTTGAATTAAAGTGGCAGTGTTTTCATTTCATAAGGTTTAATTCAGTATGTCCTAGACAACAAAGGAAAAGAAAACAGAGCAAGATGCTTTAGGTTCAGTTCTCTAAATGCAATACTTTGGATTTTAAGAAGTATTGAGCTTGCACCCATTACAAACTAATTACAATTAAGCTACCATTTTTAATAGATGGTCTTAAAATTTAGATTAAAACTCCATTGTTTCATGTCCAGAAATTATGTAAAGAAGGTATAATATATTTATTAACATCACTTTGCCCATGTATTTTAAGATTCTGTAACTGTTAAGTTATATTCCAACAGAGTGCAACAAAATTTGCAAATGGTGCTTTGGCAACTTCAATTGCTTCACATCTAAACCAAAATACTTAAAATAGCTAAGCAACTTAAATGGGCATTTTAAAAAGCAAGTAGAGCTATTAATGTAAACTTAATTCAGTTTTTACTGGAAGTAATATTTACAGCATGTAATACCATTTTACAAAAGCAGCATCTTATTAAACTTAAAGGCAAAACAACATTTAATTACCTGTAAGTTCTCCTTTAGCTTTATTTTCATCAGACAGTTTTGAATACATTTGATCTCTTTCTGTTTCCAGAGTCTTTAAACAGGCATTTAACTAAAATCAAAATAAAAAAAAAAATCGCATTTTAAGATTAACTGTTTGCATGCAAAAATATCTAATTAAACATTAAAAGATGCTGAACTCTGTGACAGCGATATCTTCATGCAATTAAACTTGCCATAACAATTGCATCTATTTCCCCCAGTTACCCCCTTCCATCAAGTTTCTCAAAAATCACATACCTTTGCAGCATAGATCAATTTCTTTACAGTTCGTTTTTGCTGATCATCTGATTGAGAGAATAGAATAATATGTCACACAAAACGCACAATAAGCTTTGTGACAGAGCTTACTACTATTTTATTTTGTTTTTATTAAAAAAGCAATCCCCAACATACCATGATAAACATAGCATATTTGGAGGAAAACGAAAAAAACAAAGTGGGGGGAGAGAGGGGTACGTAGAAATATACCTATATTATAGTGCTTTGTTTGCCAATTAGTCAGACTTAGAACGCTCACATTAAAACTGAGATGCTGAATACACACTGTAAGATTTACTGGGATGTGCCCTATGGTATAATCAGGACCAGCATAAAAAGAAGCTGCAGCAAGAAAAAGGAGGAAGAAAGGCTCTTCTGCGCTGCTGTTTTGAGGGGGCTCACATCTACACCCATCTGATTCCAGTGCTACCATACTGCCTGCAACAAGTAACACCTGCGTAAGGACAAGGAAGCAGAAATTAGGCTCTAAGGACCCACAGTGCTACTGCTGGGAGGAGTTGCAAGAAGAAATGAAAGCAAGGTTTCCACCTAAAAATGTTTGAGAATCACTGCTTAATACTAACATAGGCTAAAGTCATTCTGCAAGAGACTGAGCACTGAGTCTTTACATTGCTCTATGATAATATGTATGCTTTAGCTATATTCACACACTGCTAAATGGCAGCAAAGGTTATTATTCCAGAGGTGTCCAAGCATCAGTTAACTCTATGATACAAATAACATTGGGTGCATTTTGAACATCCAACTTCTACAAAGCTAATCTTCCAACTTTCCTGGAAGTTTGTTGGTTCTGTATGTCTAAAACATCTATTAAATTAATATTTAAGATAGGAAGCTATACAAACCATACCTAAGTGCTCTCCATTCTCTGTTTCACCCTTTATATCTGTGTCCCAGTGATTATCTTCAGCGTCATCATCATCTTTTATTGCTGAACTCCAGTCTTTCATCTTCAGTAAGTATTGTGTCAGTGACTAAGAAAAAGCCCACACAAAACAGAGACAGTAAAATAAATACAAGCAATGAAAATGTCATTACCATTACAATTACTTTTTCAGGATTTCTGTCCCTTACTCGGTTCCCTTATTAGATTAAATGAGCCCCACATACAGGATTCTAGGTGTCTGATATTACTTTTCGATTAAAACATATACCTGCATGCCAACAGGTGTGCCTTTGTGAAGACTTTTCAGATACACAAGTCCTGCTAAAAGCATGCATACTTGGCTATATAACGTACATGCGTGTAAGAATACACTCCTGACTCCCACGCTCCAAATTAAAAAAAAAAAAAAAAAAAAAAAAAAAAAAAAAAAAAAGGCAAATACTCTATCAGAACCAAAAGAGTTTTTCCTTATTTAACGCACTGGCTTTCAAGGCTATCATACTGCTCCGTCGTGCTGCTAAGCAACGTTTTTTGCTTAGCAGGGAACAAGACATTAGAGGATGGAGACAGCAAACAAAAACCCCAAACAGCTTAATGCAGATTAAGACAAGGAGAGGTTGTTAAACTTTCTTGGAATTCAATGATTAGCATCAGTCTGAATAATTGATTCAAGGCTAGCTGTCATAATTTACCTTGACTTGACTCTCTTTATTTTTCAATACTTCTTCTATATCTGCTTTAGATGATTCAAACATCTTAGTTTGTTCATTTAGTTCACTAAATCGTTCACCCCATCCTTCAGCTTCTTGTAAAAGCTAAAAAGGGAAATACCAGATTAGTGTGATTGTCTATTACAACAAAGAATCAAGGATTAATAGTACTTCAGCCTGTTATGTATATTATCTATACATAAGAAGAATTTTAACCTCTCACCTATCAGTAAGTACTAACAGGGATAGACTACGAGACAGTTAAAGCTCAAGAGTTGAAAAATAAGACTTCTATGTTATTGTCCAGTTGCTTTAGCTGCAATAGCTCTCCATCATAATTAGTTGTTAGGATATTTTTAAACATTTATAATAACAGTTTGGCTAATATTCTACTCAGTTTAAAAACCCTGATGTGACGACAGCAATGGATATAAAATAGTGACAATTTGTGTAACAGCTACAAACACTGGGGAATGGATGGAGAGGAGAACCCTCAGTCCCCAATATGCACACGCACTTCTGAAATTGTACCTGAGTCTCTTCAACCTAGAAGAGGTCAACAAGGTAAGGGAAACCAGGAAGCTTTTTAGACAGCTATTTAAATTCACGTGACTTGCAAAACTATATTATTTCTCCTACTCTCCTTCATACCTCTTAAAGTAATTTTTAAATTATTTTTTTAAAAGCTTCCCTGTTAATGAAAGTCACAGCAACTGTATGTAATCAACACCTACTAGTTTGTATCTTTGTAATTAACTGTGGTTAACTAAAAAGACAGGTAGATTCCTAGGTTATGTTTTACAGACATCCCCGAGTAAAATCTCATTTCACAAAAATTATTTACAGCAGTAAAGGGATTGGTACACGTAAGCACCAGTTCATTAAAAATAACCACTCCAACATATTATGCCATGCCTTCATATTGTGCAAACGAAATGGAACTGATGCAAATTTCTCTTAAGACAAAACGTGCAGTACAAAAACATGGGGGTACAGTACAAAAAATCTGTCTTAGAGTCTGTCAAAAGACTATTGCTTAAAGTTGCACAACAAGCAACCAGTTTAAAAGCAGTGAACGTACAGAAAGGAATAACTAGGTTGAGCAACAAGAACATAACAGCCAATTATACTAAAAAATAAAACCAGAAAATGGTAGTTAAACAGGGGAACTGCCATGCAAACAGAGAAGCAAGCCTGAAAACTATTTATCAAAGATAAACTAGAAGGCATAAAACAAAAGGTATGTGACTAGAATTGGATGAGCCCCACTTGGCACACAACTGCACCTTTCAAGCAGTAAAAGCCTTGTATGAATTTGCAGCACCATGCAAACTATGTATTACAGATAAAATAAAAATACTCTTTGTGCTAATACTGCTCAGAAGACACAAACAGGCAACTACTTTTATCATTAACTGTCATCCTCAAAGGGAAGCTAAACTTTAAGAGATTACTTCTTCATGAAGCCAAAGAGAAAACAAATTGACATGACTTTCTCTACCTGTAAGAATTACAATAAAGAGAAATAGCAAGGATTTGCAATAAGCTAAAGCAATATGTATTCCTGATGTTCCTGCAAAAAACAAAGCACAGAGAGCCTGGAGTTCATTAACAGTTCCCTTGTTCAAACTAAAAGGCCCAATCCTCTCTCTGACACATCATAAATCTGAGACAGCACATCTGTTATCATGTTTAAGCTATGATGTGCCAGAAGATTATGACCCATTAGTGCAAATGGACAGAGGAAGAAAGTACTCTAGTTTCTGTGAACAAATAACACCTTTGTTACCTTTTGAGCATAAGTGAAATCCCATCTTTAAAAAAAAAAAAGTAAGAAAGAAAAATAAAAAAAGGATATGGATATTCTAATATAGCAAACTAACTCACATGCTTACAACAACCTAATAAAAAAAGAATACAAATAAGCAAAGCAGATACTTTCTCTTCCTTCCTTATCAGGTTCCATCAACTCTTACCAGGTTATTTATCTACTGAAAAGCACAGCAAAATACAATATATGCAAATGTTCTCACATTACTAAAAACTGCAAGAAAGATCAGTTAACAACAAAGTGTAGAAATTAATCCTAAATGTGATTAAGGAACTACTATACCCAGGTTATTTCATCTGGAAGGAATGCAAAAAAAACCCTATTTTTATCTAGGAACCTGGCAAGTTAATTACATCCTGGGAGTTGTTTTTACCGATTTATTTCCTGGTTTTGCTTTATATAAAATGAGTGCCTATAAAATGTAATTGTCAGCACTTAGTATTACCTTACTCTAAGTACTACTTTTTTAATAAAAGGAAAGAAAACTAAGATTCTTTTCACACACACAAGTAATTGGATTATTTCTGTTTGAACCCAAGAAATTAACAGAGAAAACACAAAGAAAAACCCTATTAAAACTTTGTGTGAGGCTCCTCAAAATCTACTACATAAGTATACTGTCACATTTGAAATACAGCACCAAGACCAGACCCTTCCTTCTCACAGAAACGTCCAAAAAGACTGTATAGATTAGGTGAAAAAGACTCCTGAAAGAAAATAATTCTGAAGCTATTTCGTCTCGCAGTGATAACACCCAAATCTGTTTCTCCACTCACAGCATCTAATAATTTTTTTTATTGTGATTTTTTCTATTTCTAGCAACCCTTTTTTTTCCCCTGAATCCGTGTCTGTAAGACTCATGTCTTACATGTCATGTAAGACATGCACAATGTTTTGATAGAGAGGACTAAAGCAATCCCCAGCTAAGACTGCTAAAACCCAACAAGTCTGTACTTCCACCTCCCTCCCCACCCCAGATATCTATCAGGTTACTGTTCAGATAACAAGGAGGTCATCAGTCAGTCAGGAAAATAAGCACATATCCATTAACCAACTCACCCACCTCCCCAAAACCCCTCAAAAACCCAAAAACATTCCAGGGAACATCTAATGTTCACAGAAAATACCTCCTTGTTAGAAAAAAAAAAAAAAAAAAAAAAAGGGTAATTTAACCATAAAACTAGTTATTGCATAAGACAGGTACTGCACATGCTGAACACTTTAAAATAATTAGCATTCTTTGGGATCTGGCTATGGCACTGAGGAAAATAAACAGCTAAAATTTGGGAACAATCTTTTCTGTCTCTTCATATTACTTACCTGACTTTCAATGAACTAATCTATAGTGGTACTACAGTAAGTTTTTTACCTGCCTTTTACATGCCCTGTAATTTCTTAATTTCTTTTGTTTTCTGGATCACATATAGGCATTTTCTCTCTGCCTCTGTAGAGGATCCTACCTGTGGACTTGCTCAAATCTTTCTCCTTTCCTCTACATCTCAGCAAAATTCTTATTAATCTTACATTACCATATGATGCTTGCTTTCTCACTGAACTCTATGCATGTTTCCGCACAAACTCTAATTATTAAATTTCTTTTAAAACAGGACTATTTTAGACAAAGTTATTCAACATAAAATAATTTTAAAGCCACATTCTCTTTCTCAATCCATTTACTAAAACACACAAGGGGTACTAACAAACACGTTGAGGATGAGCTCCTTAGAGAAATCATATTAACACAGCATCATAAGAAAATATAGTATTTTTAAGGATATCTAGGAAGAACCCACCTGTTTCTCACTTTCCTGGAGATGGCAGTTTTCATCTACTGCATCTTGAACAGATGTTTTGAGTCTGTCTGTGTTAATCTCGTATACTTTTAGGGTGGACTTGGCCTAAGTGAAATTAAAAACGCGTGTTGCTTAAAGAGTATGGTGAAGATATAAGTGGGATCACGATGGTATTATTGGATTTATTCTTAGATTTTATAGCTGTGCTATACACATATTCTCACATTTTTCCTACAATTTCAACAGTTTTTACTGATTTAGTTTTGCAACACTATATATTATTGTGGAGTAAGAAGGCAAAGAAAAGACAAGGTAACTGTATGTCCCAATAAATGCCAATCACTATAGGAAATTCAAAGTCGCTAAATCAAGTCACACAAAAGCATTAGGCCTTACAAAGTCTTTTGGTTTACACAGCATATTATTTCTGCACCCTTAACAGCAAAGAAAATTAAACAGTAACTACATGGAGAACAGAAAAAAATGCAAAGATTTGAAAACAGAAAATATGAAGATTGGACATACCTCATCAATTTGTGACTGGATAGATTTTGCTTCATTCTCTAAAGACTCCACTCTCTCCTGAATTTCAGCCACCTGAAAATTATTAGTTGTCATATAGGTTCTTCCACAGATTTGACTGAAAAGGTCTAGGCAATTAATAAAGTTATTTTAATTTTCAAACTGAGAAGGTTTTACTGCCAAATCAGTAAAACTAGTTTTTCTTCTTTTGAGTATTTTCCTTCATGGGTGTCATTTTTCTAATGTGCTACAGGGAGTATGAGGGGAGACAAAATGGGAAATGTAGTTTTTGTTTCAAAAAACTCAAAGATAATAGTTTGTCTTCTCCGTAGAGATTTTTTTGTGGGATTTTTTTCTAAATGAAAAGTAACAAAGACAAGATTCTATTTATTCTTACCAAATTATCGTTTTCTGATTGCTTAGATTTTTCTTCTTCCAGTTCTTTTTCTAGATTCTCTATTTCTTGGTTGAGTTCCAAGTTTGACTTGTTCAGTTTTTCATGCATTTCCTAAATCAAGTTGTTTTGACAGTGAACATAAAACATTTGAAATTAATTACATATGAAGACAACAAGTATGTTTTAAATATGACAGCAAAGTACATTTAACAAATTTCACCATATCAAGGATAAATCTCAAAGTACTCTAGAGACTCTTACATGTTAACAAAACCTGTAACAATCTACAGATCTGAGGTGCAGAATGAAATAAATCTATTTGCTTTTTTGTTAGATAAATTCTATAGAGCCCATTAGGTATCTGATTCACTTTTTCAGAACTCTTTTACAAATATATTCCAAGTTTGGGGGATAAAAACAATTTGGTGGCAATTTTTGTTTACAACTGTTCTCCAGTAGCCTATCAAATCTATTTGAATTAAAACAGGTATGAGAAAAAAATACTTCATGCACTACTCTATCTCCTAGAAACAGGAAAAAATTCCTTTTAAAAAAACCCCAAATATTGTCTAATATGCCATTTGCTCTATTATCAACAATTTTTAATGCAATTGTTACAAAAACTTCTCTTAATTTAAATGCCTCACTTCTATGTCATTTTCAGTAACCCAGGACTAAAATAACAATGCTTGCAATTAACACAATTAAGTTTGGCGGGGATTGTTTGGGTTGGTTTTTTTTGTGGGGTGTTGTTTTTTGGTTGGTTTTTTTTTTTTAATATGGGCAGCCTTTTCCTGAAATACTGCCTTAAATTGTAGAAATAACAATTTCCATTTATCTTTTTACCTCAAAAAAAGACGTGTCTGTTGATTCTTTCATAACGTTATCATCCTTCAGAGACAATTCTAAATCTTCAAACTGAAAAGGAAATACTTTATGTCAGAATATCGGTAAAGAACTGCTTAAATAATAGCATTAATTATATGATGCTCTAGTCTGAAATACAGCCACCACCTAAATATTCACAAATGCACCTTGCTGGAAATCATGAAAGCCTTAGCCCTGGTAGACTATCCCAGTGGCATAAACCAAAGACATTTTTAAACTGTTTCCAGTAAAATATATCGTATTAAGAGTTAAAGGCAGAACTCGCTAACACCTTAATTGCTCTTAAAGGCACTGACAGGAAAAAGCACTTGAAAAATCACTTTAAGATGTTAAAAACATTTTACTTTTAGGTAAGTTTAATGCTTTAAATATTTGATAAATTGAGCCCATTTCTGTGACACATCTGAAAGCAATAAATGAGGACCATTACCTCTTTTTTGCAAACGCTGAGTTTTTCAAGAATTTTGCATTTTTCTTCAACTAGTTCAGCAATTTTACTGGCAAGCTGTTTTTCCCTTCCTAAAAAAAAAAGACTGACAATTAAGTGCTGCAACATCCAAATAATTAAAAGGAGAAAAAAAAAGAAAAAGTCATACTCCAAAGAAATAGTATGAAAAATAAGCTTACCTACATAAAGTCGACTTCTAACCTGAAATAAAAAGAATAAATACTGAAAATGACTCATCAATTATACTTGCACAGTATCTAAAAACTAATCTGTTAAGCTGTGGTTCCATGATCAGTTTAACCATGAAACTTAAAAAAGGACTATAATACAGGCTGCTATTAAATCTGGGCAATTGCATCCTCTGCTCTTACCCCCTCCACGGCTGTGTGTTTGCCCTGTCCTCCCACTCTAATTAAACAGAGAGAAGAGAGGAAAGCAGGTTAGTTTTCACCTGGATCATTTTTACGACACACCTCTGAACAGTCATCACATAACCGTGACTGTCAACACAAAGCGGTAGTGGACAGGCACAGCCAAAAGAGTAGGAAAGGGGAGGGAGAGGGGAAGCTCCACATGCCAGCTCACAGTTAACTTCCTAGGAGGAAAAACACCCACACGTTGTAATACGTAACAGTGAGAGCTGCAGTAAGGGTACTACTTGATGGGCATCCTGCCCAGATGCAACTCAGTGGGAGGTAGTCAAATCAGCAGCTGCCATGCAGAGTCTAGTGCCCTAGAATAAAAATCTAACAAACCGCGGGACAAAAATCTGTCACAAATGGCCTGGACAAGAGATGCAGAACTTGGCTGAACCCACAAAAACTTTACAACACAGCATTCCGCTCAAGGCTGGGTCTGGATCACGTGCCTAACATACAATGGGTCAGTCGCTCAGATTTTCCCTGTTTCCTCCTCATTTAAACACGTTGGATGGCCAAGGAGTCCAAGTAATAGAAAAAGGGGAAGAAAGTCATAAGCACACCTTATCCTATCATCCCCCCCCAAACCAAACCATTACTTTTGAGTAAGTAACCATTAATTCATCAAAGAGTAGACAGTGCAGTTCTAAGAATGGGTGACTGAAAAAGCTATCAGTAACTGCTGTAATGGTTTCTGTAAAACTTCTGCCTTAGTGACACGTGCAGGAGGAAAAGAATACTAGAGTTGCTGCTTGACTGATTTCAGCTAAAATGACTCTTTCATACCACCTAGAGGGATGCTGCTAAAAAACAGAAGGAATGACACAAGTTACAGATATGTTAACATATGCAAATACAGACCCCCTTCCAGACAATCTGAATTGCTGCTGCAGAATAAGGTGGCGTTTTTCCAGATCTAAGTTGATGTTAGAACCCTGAAAATGCAGTTGGTCATATCTGAAAAGCTAAATCACTATGGAATGTATCTTCAAACATGAGCATTATTACACCTAACGCCAAAAATCACACTCTGTCTTTGTAAGAGTATGCAAGAACTGGGGAGAAACTGAGAATTCTGAATTATGGACACTTACCACATTTCATTCGTAGGGAGAGTATGCTGTGCAGCTGTTATTACTGAGATCCTTACTTACTCAAAACAGAAGGCAACCCTTACCTCAAAAATATAATCTGATTTGTGAGTTAAAAGGTTCCAGTACTGCATTTCTCAAAGTCATCAGCTTAGTGCTCACAAACAGCACACAGTAAAATTGGTTCAGTGTTCCAATAAACGGAATCAGGGTCACTGTCCAAAGAGTTTTAAAATGCTTCCCTTAATGGGAATCCATCTGGATTGCTTTTGCTTACAATTACCTTGAAAGACCTGAGCTGGTCTGGCTATAGGTAGGGTAGTCACAGAGATACCTATACACACAGCAATACATACGCCCTAGGGAAGACCTCCATATCCCTTGAAAATAATTGAAAAGCTGATTTTGAAAGTCTGGTGTAGAAATTAAAAACGGAAGGAAAAAGGAAGCCTTACTACAGTGACTTTCACTGCATTTCCTCTAATGACAACAGTCACTCAGTACCCATCCAAACACTTACTGCCTTGAAAAAACAGACTTCTCAGTTTCTCTTTTAGAGGGATTCTAAATTCAATCATAACAGATTTAAAACTCTGAAGCATTATATATCTCGAGCAGAATAACAATTTCCATTCAAACCATTCAATTCAAACCATTAGTGCACTCTACGTATCTGTATGTAATTTGAACACTTACTGATTGATAACTTCTATACAGGAACAAAAGAACTGTAAAGGCTCCAACAACGCCAGCACAAATCACTATTTCCCATGGGAAACCATACAGGTCAGGACCAGGTCTCATACCTTCAGGCAGTGAAGCCACAGCCTGAAAAATAAAGTAAAAAGCTTCAACTAAAGGAAAAGAGGTTAATATTTTCAACAGAAATAGACATTACATGTTGACTTTGTTTACTTCTAAGGCTTGTACAGGCTTCTACATCTATTTTTTCCAAAACTCTAAGAGCGTAGTTAGCAGAACAGAAGCCTTTGGGGTTTTAAATTATATGTTTACCAAGTGAAGAAAATAAAAATAAAAAAAGAAAAAATACAGCAAGATATGATGACGACTAGATAAAGCTCTCAAAATTCTTCCTTCTGAATGTACAAATTATAGTAAATTCTCCTTCGAGTTGTCTACATGTTTCACTGTTAGAAGAATCAATACTGCTAAGTTTTATGATTTACAGGTAGAAAATCTGTTTGGTAGAGAAACCTGCTCGACCAACTTCACACTAAAATAACATACTGAATGCAGTCTATGATTTAACACGTTTTAAACACTTAAATACACTCACGTTTTATTTGTAAACGGATGTCACTGTTTTCTCAAGGATATAACCTGCTTAATGTAGCTCACATTTACTATGTGCGACCTGTGTTTAAGAACGTGTTACTGTACAGTAAAGTCTTAACCTCGACTTCCCTAATAAAACGGCCAGACTACCCCCTTCGCAATCCAAGAGGGGCGCGTGTGTATGTGTGCGTGTGCGCGCAAAATCAGGGGGCGTTCGTTTCACTGCTTCGGCTTTTTGAGACCCCCGTTATTCCCGAAGAAACGGCTACTATGTGCGACCTGTGTTTAAGAACGTGTTACTGTACAGTAAAGTCTTAACCTCGACTTCCCTAATAAAACGGCCAGACTACCCCCTTCGCAATCCAAGAGGGGCGCGTGTGTATGTGTGCGTGTGCGCGCAAAATCAGGGGGCGTTCGTTTCACTGCTTCGGCTTTTTGAGACCCCCGTTATTCCCGAAGAAACGGCCAGTCCCAACAGGCCCCCCAGGCCCGGACCCC
>NW_009648876.1:8908716-8937926 GCF_000708025.1 Charadrius vociferus | reverse complement strand
GTTCTTAATTTTCACAATGCAAGGTGAGTGACTTGCCTTTGAAGCTGGCACCACCTAAGAGACCGTGGTTGGTAGAAATGGCTTTTTTAGCTGTATCAAACAATACAAGAATGAGTTTGGCCATAGTGGTGAACTATCAATGTATCAATGAGCATTGAAATCCAGTCTGGTCCGGGGGGGGGGGGGGGGGGGGAAGTCTTTCAGTTTTCATCTCCTAGGCTGCAATTTAGCCAGAATCTATGTAAGTACACTGGAAATCTGGAACGAATTTCTGTGTTATTAAACTTCAGTTACCCAATCTAAACAAAGTTAAACCAAAGTACCAAAATTAATGAAGTTTACCACTTTACCTCATATTACTCTTCTGTTTAAAGGGGACAATGCAACACCATCTATCTTTTCTCACATTCATCTGGCAGCATTGTTTCTTGTGCAGTTACATCCAGTAAGGTCCACCTTCACTCATTTTGATATTTAAGACATCCCTACAGCAATCATAATCCCATTTTGTATTCTATGTATTTGCTTAGAAAACTTTTCATGCAATTATAAACTATGGGAATCTTTAGGAGTCAAAGCTTTGAAATTACTTTTTAAAAACAATGGAAGTATTCTGGTTGTTTCACTCATCCTAATCCAAACTTCCTAAACCCAAGCAAATTTAATCAGTACTGTCATGGGAACTAGAGGGAGCAATGAGTTTTATTTTAAAACAAAACAGACAAACCCAAATGCTGATATTTTGACCACTGAGGTGTTTCCTGGCTGTTCTGTAAAAAAACCCAACAAACCCACACAAAGTTCATCAGGTTCTGCAAACAGAGGCAGATTAACAGCATCTAACCTCACATTTTCTTGTTCTATCTCTACCTTATTTAACACCAGATACCCCCAGAAGGAAGGGGACTGCAAAGGGTTTATTTAAAAGGATCTTTTTTCTTCCCCTTTTTTTTTTTTTTTTGGAGCTTCATTGCAGGACATAACCAATAACTGGCTTAATTTTGCACTAATGTCAACACTATATCAAATAAAGATTTCTTACCTTTTTGATAATACTCGTCACTGCTGAAAATACAGATTTTATCAGTTCCCCAATCTCAAGAGCATTCAAGCACAGAAGTATCTGATATATCCAGCCTCCTTCTGGTTTGTTCATAAGGGGAAAAAAAAGGTTTTATGTAACAATTGCCAACTTAATATAAATCCAACTTTTTTTTTTTTTTAAGATTGCAAATTTATTTTCCTTAAAATTAAGAAACTTAACACTTACCATTAGTTGGAACATAGTTCTGGATGGCATCTGAGAAAGGCTTTTTGACATCAAATGGAGAGTCAACTACTGAACCATCCATTTTTTCTTCAGTATTTACTGTAGGAATAGCTGTTGCTTTTGAATGTTGGTCACTGTCACGTTTATAGTCTACAGCTGCATTTATTTCATGTTCCTTCTCTGGTGTTTCTTCTAGTAGCTTTCTTCTACTACCCATTCCTGCAAATAATTGTGAAGGGAAATCATGCTTATTTTCAGAGGATTCAACTTACACACACCCATCATGCTTATTTTCAGAGGATTCAACTTACACGCACCCACACACACCTTTATAAGATACTAACCTCTACAGAGAATTTGGTATTTTAATTTTCATCAGCTTAAAACCAAACACTACAGTGCTACATTAGAATAAAAATGTGCTACAGATTTATGATTCAAGAAATACTTGTTCAAATAATGGTCTTAGAACAGGGTTTGGAAGATAAAGCTTTAAGCAAAACTGGTGTTGTAGTACAGTAGGTAAAATCAGTGTTCAGTGAAAAATATGCTTGGTATTGATAATTAGTCTATAGATTCCCTGTTCAAGATTAGTAGGTCTCTTTCTTATATTATATCCAAATAAAAGCGGGGAAAGTTTTACGAAAAGAACAACTAAAAATGCCGTGTAGGATTAAAGATTAACAGCTTCCCACAGATAACAAACTTCACTGCGAAATAAAAGAAACCACAGGCATGTTCACACAGAAGCATGACTGAAGGCACCTAGCTGCCTCAGTTTCAGTGACCTGGAGTAAATTTCCTGAAACCGACAGAATACCACTTTCAAAAAAACCCTATACCTTGCTTACCCATGTAGAAAAAAAAAATAATTACAAATTGATTATTTTTTTTAATTCTATGCTTCAAACCAGTACTGGCCAAAGATATGCATCAGCAATAATCCAGTAGTCAAAAGTCAAGAAGAGTAACTAGCTCTTAAACTGTTATCATTATCATAAATCCAATACCAATATCATAAATCAGTCATTAACTACTACGATTTAGGCTTACTACCTCTTGATTTTAAATCACCAGAAGGAGACAGTGTTGTATCTGTTGGGTTTTTTTCCCCTCAAACAAAGCATATTTTGTTCTTGCTGAATCAGTGTTAGCAAAGCATTAGTCCAGTACCTTTAGCTGCAGTTTGGGCTGCACACTTAATTGTTAGAGCAGACAAAAGCTCTGGCAGCTCTAGAAGACCATTCCTTTTTTCCATACATTTTTCCTGCTCATTGTCAAAGTTGTGCCCCTTTTGTGCAGACACAGTCACTTGTTTCGTCTGCATAACATTGTCTTTACTGGAGCAAGCTATGGTTTCGTGATGAGTCTTTTCAAATTGCTGGTACAGCTGCATCAGTTTGCTTCCCTCACAGAGATGCTCTAAGGGTTCCTTAACATCTTGTTTTAACTTTAAACAAAATTGTTGGAATGTAATCAATGGGTTTGGTAAATCTGAGTGTTTATCATACAATATTTTCCTGGATTTCCTTGGGTTTGGGAACATGAACGCTGTCTGCCCTATTATGATTTTGTCGCTTTCCTTGTTGTCATTGGATTCTGCAGCAGTATTTTTCCCAAAATACAGAGCAGTCCTTCCTCAAACTTATCTTGCATAATTTCTATATAGATTTCATAATTTTCTGCACCTTCTACAGATTTAGTAGTAGCTTTTTCTTGTTCGGATTCCTTTTCTCTTAGCTCTATCTCATTCTTCTGTGCAGCATTTAATTCTACTATTCCTAGCGTCATCCCTATTTTAATTTGGTTTTTGGGTTGGGTTTTTTTGGACAAAACATGTATCCTTAGACTTTTTTTTTTTTTTTCTTCTCTACAGGCTTATTTGTTAGTTTTACTAAATATATTTGCAAAGAACCCCGATGGTATGGTAAAAATGCTACCTGGAACCCTTTCTATTAGAATATGATTTTTATTATTTGTATTTCTGGACTTTGACTCTCTCTGTTTTTCAGATTCTTTTTTTTTTTTTCCCCTCTCCTATCTCTATTTTAATTTGGTTTTTGGGTTGGGTTTTTTTGGACAAAACATGTATCCTTAGACTTTTTTTTTTTTTTTCTTCTCTACAGGCTTATTTGTTAGTTTTACTAAATATATTTGCAAAGAACCCCGATGGTATGGTAAAAATGCTACCTGGAACCCTTTCTATTAGAATATGATTTTTATTATTTGTATTTCTGGACTTTGACTCTCTCTGTTTTTCAGATTCTTTTTTTTTTTTTCCCCTCTCCTATCTTGTTTTAGTAGCAGCACTTAATTTTTCAATATTATCCATCCTTTCAGTTGCAGCAGTATCTTCTTTTTCAACATATACTTTATCAGCCAGGTTTTTGAGTAATCCCAGGTTGCCAGGATTTAATCAATCTGGTTCTTTTTAATGGCAGTCTGGCTCTCTAGTTTGAGGGCTTTAGGAGACACTAACTGTAATGCTATTTTTTTCTTTTCTTTAAGAATTGTCTTCTATTATAGAGAGCTGCTAAGGTAAAAGTTCATGTTCAGTCAGGCTAATATCACATGACTGCTCTGTTGCTTTTATTGTCACTGAATTTTCTTCATAAATTTTTTTTTGGACTTGGATGTAGCTGAAGATTTTGGTATTACTGTGCCTTTTGCAGTAGTTTGATGCCTTCCAAAACTCAGATTCATTTTCTGTGTTTTTGTATCTTGCACTGTCATAATGGCTTGAATTGACGGGCCTAAATCTGATGATACAGAATAATCTTTTCTTTGACTTTATCACATGTGATTTTTTTTTTTGTATTTCTTTCTAAGATCTGGATTAAGACTGTCCTCTGACCTATTCTCTGGTACCAGAAGCTCATGTTGGGAACATGAATCTTCCAGTGTTATGTCTCCTTCACCTTTCTCACGATGTTGCACCTTCATAGGAATTTGCTCAATTTGTAGCTTCTCTCCTGACAAGCTATCTGCAAGATCATCAAGTATTGTCCTATCTTTTACTAATCTGGTAGATTTTTTTGTTTTTTTTCCTCCACTGCCCTGTTTGTTATTTTGCACTGCCAGCTGAAACAGAAGATCATTCTCATTGGAGGTATCTGCATTACTATTATCTGATGTGTTACGTTTAACCTTTGTGCTTGAGATGCCTTCAGTTTCTTTTCCCCATAGAGTTTTATCAAGCCTTATACTGAAGCTTTTTTCATCAAGCTTAGTTGTTCTATTCTCAGCAAGCAGTTTTTACCTGCCATTCTGAAACTCCATGTGTCTTCCAAGTAACCAGTTTCTTCAGAAGTTTTGGTACCTGTTAAACTGAAGCCACTAGATGAGAGGTGGGGAGACAAAGGTTGGCCTGGAGTCGATTCTTGGGACTCATCCGATTTCTGATCCTGTTCATCATTAAAAATATCCCAACTGAAATCTTTGATAACGTTTTCGTAAAAACTCAGTGGGTCATTTTTATTCTCTGGTTTGTGAATTTTCTCTTTTACATCACCATCCATTCTGAACTGGCTTTTTGAGGCTGAATTTTGTTCTGTGTCACCGCATTCAACTGGTTTGCCTTTCTCAGATGTTTCCAGAGTAAGACTCAGCTCACTGTCGCTTGGGGTCTTCCTGATGCCCAGATGATTATCTGCAGTTCCTGGTGGTTCCTGACTTCTGCTACTCTTAGAAACATGTTCTTCAGCACTGGAATAACTAAAGGAGGGTACATACTGTCTTTGAGATACTTGAGGTTGCACTAGTGTTTCAACAGATAAAATTTGTGAAGCATCACTATCGTCAACTAATTTGACAAAATGTTTTGCTTTTTCATTAGTGCGTTCATTATTTTGCACAGCTAGTAAGGAGAACAGATTGCTTTCTTGGATTGCACCCTCATCTTTTTCAGACCGCTCCTCACTAACTCTCTGATTTGCTCGTACTTTCATTGCTCTATTATCATTTCCTTGTAATATTTCATCATCATTTTCAGTTTGAGAGGTTTCTTCACTAAAAGGCACATCATCTTGTGAATTCTGCACTTGCTCTTTGGCTGTTGAACTCCGAAACTTCAGTATGTCTGCAAAATGACTGAAAGAGAAGAAATGGTTCTGTTCTTCTGATATGTCTGGCTTTTCTTCTGTATTTTTTGTGTCTAAGGGGTCACAAGTCTGAGGTGGGCTAGGAGAAGAAGAAATCTGATCTGATGCAATTGATTCATGTCCCTGTTGATTATCATATGTGTCCATATTATAATTAATAAAGCTATTGTAGATATTTGTATACCAACCTGACTGGCCATGTTTGGTTTCTGACTCCTCATTTCTCTTTTTGGCTTCGGTGTTTTTCAGCAGTTGGCTTTCTGAGACCGAATCTTGTTCAATTGGCTTCTCTTGGTCACCTGTTAGTATATCAAAAGATGGTTCTGTGCTATTTGAGGTGCTTTTAGTGTCATTAAGAGTATACACATTTGCTGGTATCTCCCCAGGATTTGGCATGTTACTGTTTGAATCTATTATTTCTTGTGCATAAATCTCTTCATCTGTCACTGCTTTAAGTGTTTCCTTTGATTCTTCATCCATGTGTGACTCTTTCTGGTCTAAAGTCTGCGCTTCTTCATTCTTATTTGCTTCATCCTCCGTTTCTGTGCTTGGCTGGTCTTCCATAGCAATTGTATCTTTCTCAGCATTTCCAAAATTAAGAACATTACTCAAACCCAAATTAAACCAACTTGATTTGGATTCTTGGCTTTCACTCTTTTCTTCTTCTGTCAATAACTCTGCAACTGCTGTTTCCTGTGCATTATTGGAATATCCAGGCACACCAGAAACGTCCTGGGTTTGTGGATCATTTTTTTCTGATGCCAAACCAACATCCATGTTCTCGTCACCAAAATACAGAAAGTCCGTCAGTCCACCTTGAAACCAAACAGATGCTGGGGGTTCTTGTTCCTCCTTATCATTTGGCTCCTGTAAGTCATTTTCAGCAGTTGCCACTATTTTTCTGCCTCGGTATGTATTTTCTTCTAGAGATTCAGTAATGGCTTTTAAGGACTCTTCATCGTTTTTACTTCCTGTGCTGAACCATCCTGCAATCCAACTAGACTGAGTTGGAATGGGTTCTAGTGGGGCATTGGTTTGCATTTCTGGCTCTTCGGTATCATCTTTTCCGTTCTCAGTTTTTCTAACTAACTTTTCACTTGCAGACTCCTCCTGAGTGTGAGATTCCTTGGAATCATTTTCAGAAATTGATTCAACTCTTTCTTCCTTTTGTGTGGAGTCTCTTGTATGTTTTAAGAGTTCGTTTTCATGCAGCTTTGATTCTGAATCAGGTGACAAATATTCACTGTCTTTGTCGTGATCATGTAACACGCTATCTTCATTTTCAAAAGTGTATTTGTCTCCATGAAGACAAACAAAATCAGTTTCCTAAAAGAACAATATTAACTTTTAAAATGTTTTCATGTGTATTTTTCTGCAGCATGGTCTAGCACAGCAATATATCTTTATTCTCTTTCTTTTTGTGTAGTTATATGTACGCATAACTTTATACAAAGGCCTGTAAGTAATTATATTTTTCCTAATGGTTCTCTACATATTATTATATAAAAAATTATTTTAGAGGACAATAAACACGCAAATGGAGCAATAATTAAACATGTTTTGAATGATCTGAAATAAAATATACATCCACACTTGAATTTCTAACTGGATAATACATTTTTCAATTGCTGTGAACTACACTGGAAAATCTGGTGATGTTGGTTTACCTTAGTGAGCACTTCAACTTCTTCTGCGATAAAGACTTCCTCAACCTTCACAGCATCTTTTGGGAAATATCCAAAATCCTTTCCTTTCTGTAAAAAACATAAAAGGAATGACAGCATTTAAACTTCAGTGTTAAGTGCGTTAGGTGCTTGCATATATACTAGAAAAGTATGAATAAACAAATAAGTTTATAGGCTTGCCCCCTACCACCTTCATTTTGTTTGGTCAGCAGATTGGTTTCTTTTTCCTTCACAAAAGTATTCTATTTGTTAGTTCAGAAAGCAAAGGGAAGTATATTACTCCAAACTGTTATTTTCTGTATTATTTTTATGGACGTGTGTTTGTGCAGAACCAGACCAGTAGCATTAACACTGCTTCAACTGAAGACGATGTTGTGTGCGCAGGTGGTCTCAGCCAGCTCCTGCTAAAATTGGCTGCAAATTTCCCATTGACTCAAGTGCCTTAATAACTCGAAATCCTGCCTTAATAACTAATGGCCCATAATGAGTTACAAGAAAATCAGGATATGAAATTCATCTATGAAACCAGCTGCAGCTGAAGAGAAAATGGCAATGAAGATGGTAACACTACAGAAAATAAATTGATGATAATACCCAAAAAAATCAAGTAAGGGTCAAACCAAGAACCCAACCACTAGCTTTACATCAAACCATTGCACATAGCCTTTAATGGAGTAATACATCTTGGAAAGCAGAGTGAGGTACCTGCAAAGATACTCTCAGATAAAAAAAGGAAGACTGAATTTCAGTGTTAAAACAATAAAGGTGACAGATCATTTAAAAAAAAAAAAAGTTTTCCAATATCTTCTCCTTTTGAAGCACACAGTTTCACTAGCAGTTGGATTTGGATCAGTGCATCTGCTCCTTCTTAGTTATAGTGTGGCTGTTCTAACTACATTGTCAGTTGTTCCACATCACTAAATATGTGTGGTAATTTCTGTGGGAACTTTCCTTGAGCACTGAACTGTGAAGTCAGGTCCTAATACTGGATCGGTGATTAAGCAACTGTAAAACCTTCTTACCCCCAGGCCTGTAGGTAGGTACTGTAGTACCTATCAGTATCAGGTAGTACCTGATAGACCTGAATGTTTTTAAGGGAACCAGATGAAATAACTATAGCCAAATGATTAGATGAAGACAACAGAAAACTTGGATTCACCGAATGGTGAGAGTTGGAAGGGACCTTGAAGATCATCTAGTTCCAACCCCACTGCCACGGGCAGGGACACCTCCCACTAGACTGGGTTGCTCAAAGCCCCATCCAACCTGCCCTTGAACACTTCCAGGGATGGGGCATCCACAACTTCTCTGGGCAACCTGTTCCAGTATCTCACCTCCCTCACAGTAAAGAATTTCTTCCTAATATCTATTCAAATCTACCCTCTTTCAGTGTAAAACTATTACCCCTCATTCTATTGCTACACTCCCTGATAAAGAGTCTCTCCCCATCTTTCCTGTAGGCCTCCTTTAAGTACTGGGAAGGCTGCTATAAGGTCTCCCCGGAGCCTTCTCTTCTCCAGGCTGAACTACCCCAACTCTCTCAGCCTGTCCTCATAGGAGAGGTGCTCCAGCCCTCTGATCATCTTCATGGCCCTTCTCTGGATTTGCTCTAACAGCTCCACGTCCTCCTTATGTTGGGGGTCCCAGAGCTGGACGCAGTACTCCAGGTGGGTTCTCAAGAGCAGAGTAGAGGGGGGCAAGAATCCCCTCCCTCGACCTGCTGGTCATGCTTTGTTTGATGCAGCCCAGGATACAGTTGTCCGCCTGGGCTGCAAGTGCACGTTGCTGGCTCATGTTGAGCTTCTCATCAACCAACACCCTCAAGTCCTTCTCCTCAAGGCTGTTCTTAATCCATTCTCAGCCCAGCCTGTAGTTGTGTTTGGGATTGCACCCACCTACATGCAGGACCTTGCACTTGGCCTTGTTGAACTTCATGAGGTTTGCACAGGCCCACCTCTCCAGCCTGTCCAGGTCCCTCTGGATGGCATCCCTTTCCTCCAGTGTTGACTGCTCCACACAGCTTGGTATCATCAGCAAACTTGCTGAGGGTGCATCAATCCCACTGTCCATGTCACTAAAGATGTTAAACAGTACCAGTCCCAGTACCGACCCCTGAGGAACACCACTTGTCACTGCTAGCCACTTGAACATGGAGCCATTGAGCACAACTCTTTGAGTGTGACCATCCAGCTAATTTCTTATCCACTGACTTGTCCACCTGTCAAATCCATGTCTCTCCAATTTAGAGACAAGGATGTCATGCAGAACAGTGTAAATGCTTTGCACAAGTCCAGATAGATGATCTCAGTTGCTCTTCCCTTATGGACAAATGCTATAACACCGTTGTAGAAGGCCACCAAATTTGTTAGGCATGATTTGCCCTTGGTGAAGCCATGCTGGCTGTTACCAGTCACCACCTTATTTTCTATGTGCCTTAGTGGAGTTTCCAGGAAGATCTGCTCCATGATCCTGCCGTGCACAGAGGTGAGACTTACTGGCCTGTAGTTCCCCAAGTCTTCCTTTTTTCTCTTTTTAAAAATGGGGCTTATGTTTCCCCTTTTCCAGTTGGTGGGAACTTCACTGGTCTTCCACGACTTCTCAAATATGATGGATAGTGGCTCGGCAACTTAATCCGCCAGTTCCCTTAGGACCCACAGATGCATCTCATCAGGTCCCACAGACTTGTGCACCTCCATATTCCTCAGATGGTCTCGAACCTGGTCTTCTACACCGGGTGGTTCCTCATTCTCCCAGTCCCTGCCTTTACCTTCTGCAACTTGGGCATTGTAGCTAGAGCCCTTGCCCATGAAGACCGAGGCAAAAAAGTCATTGAGTACCTTAGTCTTGTCCATGTCCTAGGTGACTAGGTCTCCCAGTTCCTTCCTGAGTGGGCCCACATTTTCGCTAGTTTTCCTTTTGTCACTGTCATACCTATAGAAGCTTTTCTTGTTGCCCTTGATGTCCCTGGCCAGATTTAATTCTGTCTGGGCTTTAGCTTTCCTACCCTGATGCCTGGCTGCTCGGACAATTTCTCTGTATTCCTCCCAGGCTACCTGTCCTTGCTTCCACCCTCTGTAGGCCTCCTTTTTCTGTTCTTTTTCTGGATTCTGATCTGGAGTTTGTTTCTCCGTGAGTGATCTTTGCCAAGATTTGATTTTCCTTTTCTATATGAAGATAATACCGATGACACATCTCCCAAATACTATATTGATCCATGACTGGTTAATATTGCAAGAGATGGAAGATCCCTAGAAGCAAGCAGACTGCAGTTGTTACTCTATTATGATACTATCTAAATTATTTATGGGGAAAGTCTTTCAGATTGAAGTACTTACACTTCCTGTCCACAAATTTTCATTTTTCCTTGAAAGTTTGGAGTATACCATTATCTCTTCCCCTGTTTTGAAGTTAAGATACCGGCAATCAGGCCCTAAGTAGTCTGTAGTGGCTTGAACTCTGCTCATTGCCGCTGGAATAGTATGTAGAAAGAAAGAAACAAGTAAGTATAGCAACCATTTTGTCTGAAGTCAGATAGGTTACTGAAGAAGTCTGATATATATAAATACATTAAAATGTTTGTTAATACATCAGTATGTGGTTTATTATGATACTAATCCATTTATTCATCAAGTGGAAAGCAACTAATGCAAAAAGCAGTCCTATCCTAAACAGGATAGGACTTTCCTGTTTACTACGGATGTCGTGGGGAAAAGCTCTTGTCCTATATGGGCATTTTCTGGTCCTTATTCAGCCAAGCTTTCAATGATGAAATGCATGTAGAGAACTAGCAGGGTCAACTACTAAAGTCAAATCTAAACAGCTAAAAAGTAATTCCCAAGCATATTTATAATTGTCTGTTTTAGAAATTCCGAGTTAAATCCAGTAATTATTTCAGGGATTTTGTCCTCTATATTTTGAATACATTTATCTTATAAAGAAAAATGATAAGTTTAAGCAATGTAAGCCTTAAACACATTGTCAAAAAAAAAAGTTTCCAATTCAATTTGAATGACTTTAAATTCTCTTTGTCTCCACCCCTGTCTCCCCGCAGAAACCACTACTAATGCGCTCTGGTCAGTTTGGAACCCATTCCACATGCTGTTCCACAAAGACAGACATCTCTCAGCATCCAGAACCCACTGAAGTCAGTATGGCTCCACAGGAAAATAAAGATCCATCAACAGAGGAAATGTAAGGTCTCTTCCACTTTGGGACAAGCTATCCACATTGAAAGTACAACAATTAAGGCTGCCAAACCAACGGAGACAGCTTAAAAACAGGTTCAACAACATATGATTATGACAGGTTTCACAATGGTAATCAGTGGATAATAAATGGGGCGTTATTTATCGCTGCCCACTTGTGATTCAGTGGCTTTGCCTCCTGCAGAGCTGTTTACTCCCCAGGAACTCCATAACTAGTTACTGCTCTTAATTCATGTTAAAGAAAAAAAAAAAAAGTAAAGAGGATATATTAACAGTGTCTTTTGTAAGAAGGATTACAAAAAAACCCCAACCAAACAGTTTGCTTACAGTAGAAAAAAAATAGAGTTTTGCAGAATGGGTTGTGAATGTACTGTAACCACAATATATATAGTCTTATTTCTCAGTTTATAACCTACCATTTTGGGTTTTTTTGTTTGTTTGTTTGGGTTTAATTTCTTTTATACCTGTAAAGAATGAGTTAAAAATGCTTTAAGGCTGCTTTATACTGCCCGTTTTGAGGAAACCTGAGAAAAACTAGCTATTCAAGAGTGTTTTTACTGAACTTTGATCTTTCTATACTTACACAATGCAATCCAGCAAATATTTTTTTCCCTCTTTTTGTTTGAAAAGTTTAAGCCTATTGCTTATAAACTTAATATATTTACAGCAAACATTTTCTACAGCTACTCATTTTCAGTCTTTTTCATTGCTAAGTTTGACATTATGGTTCGTAATAGCTGCACGTACTCCATAGACTCCTTTTGAAAAAAAAAAAAAAAATATAAATCTTTTTTTACTTACTCTCACATTCCGGATCACCACACTTCTTCCACTCTGAAAGTACCTTTGTACTCTGCAGACTTGTTAAAAATGAAGTTACTAACAGCAAAATTCTCTGATCCAAGATCCTCGACATTTTAGATTCAATCTAGAATGCACTGAAACTGTGGAAACTGCATCGATGTGTGGTTTATAGAATATTCTACATTCTTTTTCTTAGCTTAACAAAGCAATGCAAATAAACATAATCCTTTTTTCCTTCTCTCATCTGCTTACGCAGAAGTACACTATGCTAACCTGCTAACAATCTGCAAAGTCAGGTGTCCTGATTATTCACATACGTTTAATAATTAACTATGTTCTGATAGCTAGACTGATGTTTTGAATACAAAGAAACTAGTTGTGGTCACATCAAAATTTAGGCAGATAGGTTATTTTGTACTGAGTTTGGGGAAGATTGTGTTACGGTAAATTCAAGAAGAGTCACATTAAGATTTTTTCTGGATTATAAATGCATTTTTAATATACATCTTCCATCTGATTTTAAGATGGACTATCAATTTTATGCTTATATTGATTTGCATGATTGCTAATATAGCTACTGGCAATTTTATAGCTTTTTTTGTTTAATAAACTATATTTTGTGTGCACTGATATGTTTTAGATTATTTATAGGTGGTCATTAGGAACTCAGAACAGAAATCTTTTCCACATAACTCTTCTGGAGTTTTCTCACGCACTACATGCTAAGTGCTGTCCTTTAGCATGGGGAATACTTACTCAACTCCCAAGTCTTTTAAAGATGCTCAGCAGTTTTCAGGCTCTTAAGACAACTAGAAAATCCATATGTTATCTCTGTGTTGTATATGACAGAGCAATATACCAAAGCTAAGCAGATATGTCCTGCATTTTAAGGAACACCCTGTTTCTTAGCAACATATTATTCAATATGGAATTGTAAATAATGTTTTCTCAAATACAGGTTATGCTTTAAAGTAGTAATTATGCAGGGAGTTGTACACTGGTTATATGGATATGAAGTTGATATAAATGAAATCTCGCAGAGAGGTTTGCGTTAGAAGTAAGCTTTGCTTCAGAGGCTTTACATCACTGTCCTGCACTTCCTTGGTCACCTAAACACAGTATGTCTAATTTACCTACAAAAAGGGCTTCACCTTTACTTTCCCTGTCTCCTGCCTGGGGTAGCCTCTTCTCTCTCCCTTCATCAAGAAGCACCCCAAGAACCTGCATTCCTTCCCAACCCGATAGTATTTGCAGTCGTATGCTTCCTAGTAGGTCTGCCCTTCCTTCAGTCCTGAGCGTGACTCATGCAGAATTTGCTCTGCTTTCTCTTTCCATGAACCTAAGCTGTATCCTACTTGCAGCACAGCTCCCCCTCCCTCCGGCTCCACAACTCAAACCTGCCAAGACACTGGTGCTTAGCCTGATCTACTGAGCCAGCAAACAGGTCATCTGCTGGAGGTGGGGAGAGAGGGCGCAAAGCGAGCCAGGGTCACGTTAACCAGCGATGTCCTGTAAACACACAAAAATCACAGTAGATGACATGTCCTCCAGTTGCAATCTAACACTTTGGCCCCTTCCTTTGCCACATGACCTGGTAGTCAGACAGGCCTATCCTATGACCTAGTACAGCAGCTGCCTCTGCTGTTAGGTAATCCACCGGAGAGCTCTCCTGTGCACCAGGGAAAATACACGATAGATCAGGTCCCCCCGCCTTGTTCCTGACCAGTTTTAATGCAGCCCCATCCTCAGCATCAACATTCTCTCCCCTCCGCTCCCCTCAATCTTGTGTTCTTTAGAGGGTCAGTCATTGGGGACCTTTTCCCTGGGGTCCTTTAGGCTTATCTGAAGGAGGTGAAAGGGGAGAAATGCAATACCAAGCAGCTAAAACATGACAAATGCAAAGAAGTGGGGTGAGAAGAAAAGTAGGACAGGCTTCTTTTTTTTTTTTCATTCCCAAGATTCTATAGATTAGGACAGATGAGTGAAAAGGAATATTATATTGGAGGGATTCTCTCCATGTACTAAGTGTTGTACAAAAATAAAAATGGACAAAATTTTTATCCCACCAATTTAACAACTGGTCAAAAGAGTTTTTCATAATGTTGCACACCAACCATGGAACATGGGACAAAACACAATAATGGACCTAGAAAGGTTAACAGTCCCTTTTTTGAGCAACATGGAGCCAATTCACCTAAAAAGGGAAAAGACGGGTATTCTGACACCTAAAATAATGTACTTCAGCAAGTTTGTGTGGGAGGACAATGACCAGACCCACACCTTGAGATCTGCACATTGTTACTGTATTTATCAAAATAGCCCTGAAAACAGCTCTGACTTCAGTTTCATATGGATACCCAAACTAATTCTCAGGTCTTTGTGCGGGCATAAAATGTTGCAGCTCATCCTTGCTACTTAGTTTAATTTATATCTGCAGCTTTCAAGTTATTCTGGGTACGGCTCATTGTATAGCTTAGTCTCAACAATGATTCTTCTAGGTTTGAAGCTGTTAAAAGGCTGATGAGCACTGCTCTGATCTCTGTTGTGTCTTATTTGTTCCTCTAGTAACTTCAATAAGTCATGTTAATATCAAATATTCTTTTCTTCTAGGTGTAAATCCTATACTTGCAGATGTTACACAAACATAACTTCTAATCACCTTTGAACTGAAGTCAAAGATTCAGAGTTAATCATAGCTGGCTTCCAAAGGACAAAGTTGAAAGCTGTGTAGCAGCTAGAGTGAGACTTCAGTTAATTTCTGTTCTGCAGAACTGAAGCAACAAATGTGAGTACTATTATACATGCAATGCTAATGAAAGAACAGCATCTCTTTTCAACAGCTTTCGTTAGGATGAAATTATTAACTTTACTTGCAGTGACATCTTAGCAACTTTAACTACTGAGCTAGAAATGCAGAGAACCCTTATAATGTATTAAAATTCACAGAAGGATCAACTTAGAATTAATGGTGTAATTTAAATAAACTAATTTAAATAAATAAGTAGTATGGCACACCGGGTGGCTCTTTTAAGATGTGATTTTGTGTAAGTACAAGAGATGTTGCATTTTCTAGACCATGCAGTACTTGCATTAACTATAAAATTCCCAAAGCAAATCATAAGTTGGTAAAAGTTCTCCTTAAGTACATGAAAGTCAACACCTATTTTATAACAACAACAATATATACAACTTTGGTTATATTTTTATGATTAGCACCGAAAGGCTCCATACAGGATGTAGGGTTTCACAGTGTAGAATATTGCACCAATACATGGAAGAATATAGTCCATGGCAAAAGCACTTTAAAAATATAGTTCTCTTGACTTAGGATATTTGGATGAAAATACACATCAACTTTTACATTGAATCAAATGTCATGCCAAAACCTTTTTTTTTTTTTTTTTAAACAAGTATCTTCTAAAAAATAGATCAAAGGAAGAAAAGAAACACTAATTCACTCTTCCAGTTAGACAAATCTAAACAGGTAACAGTCATTCATCATCCAGATTTAAAACAACTTTCTTAGCCAGAACAACAAAGAGCAAGAAAAAGCCATTATAGCTTCTCTATTTCAAAAAAGGTTCCAAGCATGACAACTAACAGCACATTTCTAGAAAATCATGGAACTTGTGACTTACATTACTTTGAATCTTGATAATATGTTTCCAAGCTTTGAATGGCTCACATTTGGCCATATAATAGAACACTGTCACCTAATAACAACTGCCTGAACAAGGTTTGCAGTAAAACACAGGTTTGCTATAAAATTGAGATGGGGGGGGTGGGGGTGGGGGGAAGTCTGAAAGAGCAAAATTATATTCTCCAAAACAGATCTCTGTGTTACTCGTACACCACTGCCACAACGTTTGATCCCATCATAAATACATGTAGTCTCAGGTAAAGACTATTTTGAACAGTGAAACTCATTTTAAAGATGTGGGACATACATCAAATGAATAGTTTTGTACATAAAATGAACAGGTTTGTCCTGTTGTACCACAGTAATTGCTACAAAATCAGCAGCTGAACCTAGATCTCAAAATTGTAACTGGGACCTAACCACAAGACCATTACTTTCCTGATAAACAAAAGATCCTCTAGAGATCTATTTGCAAATTTACTGGTTTTGGAAATTACTTTTGCTGGTGGGGGGGTGTTTAGTTCACTAATACCTACCTTCTGCAGAAAAATTATTTTCAGGTTTCCTTTGAACATGCACAATGAAGCTGTTCTAAGCACAAAGACATCACCTTAAGTAAAGAAGCAGGAATTTGAAGAGGTGTATCTTTTACAAGTCACGTTTCATCTTGTAATTAATGAACAGTCTGGGTAAAATCTACTCTGTCAAAGACTCTGAGTGGAGCATCATAGAAAAAACATATTCTTGGAGACTTCCAGTTTGTCTGTGCATCAGGACTAAGGAAAATACAAGTAAATGTTATAGAGTCAGCACACAGTATAAAAGCTTTTTTTTTAAAAAAAAAAACAAAAAACACCCCAAAACCCAAACCACTTTCTAAAGTTATACTTAAAGCTAGAAGGGACCATCTGATGGAAGCGCTCCACAAGACAGGCACACAGCATACATGGTATGTTGCCCACTCATATAAAGCATCTCAACTTCACTCTTAATTTTTCCCCTTTTGATCGTTCCTTTTCCCACATTACTTGAGTGAAAAGTGAACAACGTATTTTTCCTTCGATCTCTACTCATTGCTATGGGGAAGGGAAATAAGAAAATGTTTTAATCGTTTCCTACCCCTATGCTATCTGCACTTAATTCTCAGAAACCCCTAACTGTTGCATCAAATTCAGTCTTGAAATTGTCAGCTATTTGAAACAGCAGACTGGAAACAGAGGAAGGAAATTGCACCCATGGTCTCAGCCCTATTCACAGCTCTGAAATTGTCTCAGGGTCAGAGGATGAGACCTTGAAGGCAAACGTAACAATTACTAAAAATACTAGTGCGTTAAGAAGACATAGGTCTTTATGCAATATTGTGTTAATAGTATACTATCTTATACTATTTCTGTAGTGGAATATTGGTTGGAATATCTAGCTTTTAGAAAACTTCATTCTTACGATGTTATCACACACTGATGTTTATGTTGCATTGAGCTCCTTAGATTTAGCAAGGCTAACTATTAATTAATGGCACAGTTTACTGTGGCAGCAAGTTTCCTCTAACAAACATTAACCTATCAAATACATCACCAGCTTCATACTCAACAAAACTCCAGTATTTTCACCTTGTCAAAAATACATCGCTGCCTGTAATATAACCTGAAACAATGTAATCAATCCAATCCCTAGCTACTTGCCAGGACCCACATTGTTTTTATAAATGCTGTTAATATGCTCCTCTGAAACCAGTGGCTTCTGACTTGAAACCTACTTCTCTAGCTTTGCATAATGACTACAGTATCAGCCAGTAAATACACTACAGCTGAATTACTCAATTAAGCTCAAAATAAGAAACATTAAAAATACTCAATGCCAGGGGAAAAAAAAAAAAGACAAAACAGCTTCCAAAGGCAATTTGAAATGTGAAGTTAGTTGAAACACGTGAAAGAGTAACATTTACTCAACTACTCAGTATAAAATTTTGTTCCTTGTGGTAAACTGCTGTGTTTAACATCTTCAATAAGGCATTTGAACTTTTGCTTGTTCTTGAAAAACAAACAAACAAACAAAAGGCACAGTAAATCACCACATTCCTCTGAAGGGAAGGAAGTATGGTTGGAGACTACTGGCAAGAACTAAAAACAAATCTCAGTTGTGGAAAAGCAGAGACAGATAGGATACTGAAGCAGCAAATGGACTGAAGAATCACAATAAAGTATCGAACTTATCCAGAAGAGGGAAGCCAGAGGAGTTTTCCCTGTGTCTATTTGTGCTAAAAGAACAGGCCCCTTCATCCCTTCCTAGACACATTTAAGACAGGAAGTTCAGCACTTCAGGACACATAAGTCTGCCACTACTCTGAGTTCACATGAAAAATCCAAAAATTGACACCCTCCGAAACTAGAGCTCTGCAAAAGTCCACTCTGTGTTCCAGAAAAGTGGAGTATATATGGCATTTCATACACTAAAATAAGCTTACATGTAATTTCCATTCTGAAATCTTTCCAGGACTTCCTGGTCTGCAATCTGGCATACGAGATACAAGAATGCCAAGACAAGACGGATTATAGCAGTGTTTCATATTCAGTTAACAGGCATTAATTAAAGCCTATAGGAACAATTTTGGATACAGAGCTTCTAAGGTACAGTGACCAGGAATTATGATTCATGCTTTAAATGTAGAAAGACTAAGGCAATACAACTATGTTATAGAAAACATCATAGGCATCGAGTAGTCTACAAAGCCACATTTATTTGCACATGTACAGAACAGAGCGACAGATGTTATTGTTCTCCATACAAAATTATATAAAAACAGTATTCACCTTCATAGATAACACCATACCACCTTAAGTTGTATTAAATACATTCAGAAAGCATTCTTGCACGCACACAACATTAGTATTAGGTAGTCCCAGGTAACTCCAACACTGCAATGTAATTATTCCTAGTGGTATGAAGGGATCAAAGATTAGTCTGCAACTAAAATAAAAAGAATCCTGGTGGAGAAGCAAGCTGAAATCTTTCCTGCACTGGCCATCAAAGCAAGCAACACCATTAAACATATTAGCTGTCTCCAGAACATAGATGTAAATACTACCAAAGCACCTGAAGAAGGCAGGTAAGAGCGGTATTCCAGACTGACTTGAGCTATCTCGGCCAGTGTTAACATTCCCATTTAATCACTGCTTGCCTACAGATAGGAAAAAGTTTTCTAAAACTGGAAGATAGAATTGAGTAAGAGCTTGTCATTACAGAAGAAAACAAAAGGTATAGATCCAAATCAATTACTTTCCCTTCCTACCCAGCAGTGGAGAGAGTACTCCCTTTACTGGGTCCTAACATTCCCATTCTTGCAAGGAATAGAGGGGAAAAGCAAAATTTTACGTTTCCTGCAACATTGCTTCCCTACGTATGATCTAAAAGGGGAATTTAATTGTCAACAGGACATCTCAAACAATTTATTTAAAACGCACATTTATTTCTACAAAAAAAAAAAGTGTATGATACAGAAGAAGCGATCACACCTACTTAAAGGTTTACCTATTAAAATATACAGAGGATCTTAATGAGTACAGGATATTTAAAAAAAGATGCAAAGGAGTGTTAATCTTTTATTTTTACATTTTCAGGAACTTCACATAATTTTGGTAACCTTTTACAAAATTATGTAAAAAGTACAAGAATGCCTGGTAAACAGTCTGCATTTTTCCAAAAGATTTTTTACAGCATGCAATTCTTAAGGCAGCCTTCTCCTCCTCCTTACAAGGAATCCTTTCACTCAAATAATCTTCCGCTGCAAAGATTAGGCTAAGGAAGCTTGGTCTCTTCTGTTAACGCCTTTTGTCTTTCCTGTCTGATTTACGGTCTCTTTCACTCCGTGAAGTTCTCTTGCCTGACCGACTACTTTCTGATATAGACCTCTTTCTGTCAGATCTTGAACTTTTCTCCTTTGAGCTTTTGGTATCTCTACTCCCACCTTTTGAGGACTTGTGACTTCTATCTACTCCTGAAGCATCCCTTCGCTTCCTCTCCGTGCTCCTTCTGCGTTTTCTATCTCTGTTATGCCCTCTTCCTCGGCTTCGACTCCGACTCTCACTACTGCTAGAGCTACTGCTGCTACTGTCCCTGCTAGTACTTCCGCTTGTAGTGCTGCTGCTGGTGGAAGTACTCCGACTGCTACTGCTGCCAGTGCTGGAACTACTTCCAGTACTAGTACTGCTTGAAGTACTACTGCTACTACTGCTGCTGCTACTACGGCTATGACTCTTACCAGTTTTGTTCCCTGCCCTACCCCTGCTTCTACTCCTAGTCTTACTCTTAATTTCTACGCTCGGCGTCTGACTCTGCTCTGTCTGTGCCTCAACCACCTTTACAGACACCACAGCATTTTCATCCTTGTCTGCCTGGGACTCTGTATCCTGAGTGGCCTGAGACAACTGAGGTGACTGTGGCAGTGGCACAGACTGTGGCTGAGACGGAGCCTCAGCCACAGGTTCTGGCTGAGCTTCAGGTGCCTTCTCCTGTTTTTCTTCAGGTTCAGCTTCAATTTCTGCTTTAATATCCTCCTCCTTCTCAGGAGAAGGAACATTACACACTTTTTCTGGCTGAGCATCACACTCTGTTTCTGGTTCCACTTCTTTGCCATTTTCATTTTCTACAGGTTCTACACTATCTGCCTCATTCATTTCAGCCACCTCCTGCTCATTATCCACCGGCTGAATGTTTTCACTTTCCTCTTTTACAACTGTGACCTCTTCATGCTGACCATCCTGTTGCTTGTCATTCTCCCTCACCTCAGTAGCCTCTTCTACCTTAATCTCCACTTCATGTTTCTGTTCATCGTCTTCCTGTTCTTTCTCTGCATCACTATGCCCTGAACCTGTTTTTCCCTTTTCCTCCCCTACCTCCTCCATTTCTACGTCATTGTGCTGATTACCTGTCTCCAACTCTTCCACCTGCTGAGCCACCTTACCCTCTTCCTGCTCCTTGTTCTGTTCTTCCTTCTTTTCTTCATTCTGCACCTCCTGATGTTCTTTTTCCTTCACAGATTGTCTTCTGGGCCTGGCCTCCATTTTGTTAATCTGCTCTGCAAATTCATTTCGCCTGCTTTCAAAGAGTGCTATGGAATAAATGCACAAATAATAGTGTCAGATAATCTACAGACGCTGAAGTCTATTTTCCCCTTAATTACGAGCTAATAAGTTATCAAATTGTTTTAACTTATAAATACTGCATCCTTATTCATTCTGAAGTAGCAAGCCATTCATGCATCATGACAAAGACTGCTAGTTACCTTAAGAAAACAAAGCAAAGGGGACAGTCAGCTCAGCTGAATATCAGAACAGTAAAGCCCTAAATCTAAGCTAACTAAAAGAGGTTTTGACTTCATTAAAATCAATCCAACCGACAGTATATCAAAATAATACCTTAATTTCCTGGTATTTATATATTAACAAGGTTACACTTCCTAAGGTAAACAAAAGACAGTAAGAATCAGCAAAAAGCTGGTTAGGTATTAAGAAAGCTTAAATAATGTAAGCTATTCAGACAGGTGAGCTAGCTTCTCTTACCCCCAAACCCCACACAATGAAGAAAAGCTCCTTAAGAAAAAAAACAACCAACCAATACATTCTCAGTTTAATAAAAAAGAACTGTAGGACTACCATTGACCGCAGTATTTTAAATTGTTTTCCAAAAGAAAAACATAGTCATCCTGTGAAACAGAAACGAACACACATTAAGGTAAAAAAAAAAGTCATCATAAAGTTCTAGTGCTGTGCTTAAGAAAACACTTCTCAAATCCTTTGTAAAAACCTGCATTTCCTTAGGCCTTCAATCCACAGAATCTGCCTTTTCAAAAACTAAGTTGCTGCACTGGCATACATCTGGATACTCAAGCTAATATAAAGGACTATGTTTTAAACACATACCTCTGAGATTATTCACACACCTCTTTTGACTTCTTGTAAGAGAATCAAAGCATATCCAACATAAAAATAAGTCACTGAAAGAGTAACGTTCACTTATGATGAACACCCGTGCACAAACGTGGTTTGCCCTAACCATGAAATTCATGTATTTAAGCAGAAGGACTTAAAAGTGTACAGCAAATATCAAAGGGAGGGAAGAACAAGGGCCTTTGTATCACCAAGACCACTTACCATTCATCTTTTTCTGTGACTCGTCCATCAGCTTCTGCGTAGCAGGACACATTCTGCCAGGTATGTAGAATAAGTGGGGTTTTGTCTTCGTTCTTATGTATTTAATTATTTTAGCATTATGTTCATTCCATTCTTCTTGCTGAGAAATGAAAAAAAATATAACCCTAAGATACACACGAATAGTTTAAACAAGACAAAGATCAAGAGCAAAACTAAAACTCACCAACTGAGCAAGCTCAACCTTTTGCTCCAGTAACCGCAGCTCTGTCTGTTTAGCACGTCTCTCTTCGAATAGTTCTCGCCTTTCATTTTCAACTTGCTTTCTTTCTTCTTCTGCCTGCACTTCAAGTTTTTGCTCAATTTCTTGTCGTCTCTTTTGCTAAGGTAAACAAAGAAGTATCTTATATATTTTTTCTAAATCAAGAAAGTGTTCTGGTTTGGTCCAATTAAAATTTTGAATTATTTACACCATTAAAGGCATTCTTAAAAACACATTAAGAAATATCCCCTAATTACAGGTAATGGAAGAAAAGAGTGTCATTGCTTGCTGGCATCTAATTTTTTGTGGGTTAGATATAAAATTATGGGCCCCTGTGAATTTCTGTCTGCTTTTCTATCATTCAGTTTGGATTTGAATTTTCAATACAAGCTTCAACTTGTTTTGTTTCCACAATGGCAGAAAAAAATAAAAGAGAAATGGATTTCAGGTATTCCACTTGGAAGGAAAAAGAAGTAAATGCCCCCAGAGACAAATGAAGGACTGCAGACTGGTGTTTGTGACCAACAAAACAAATTACAGTGTGAATGCTTCCAGCATATTCATCGCTAATTAGATACATTACTGTACACCAGGAATGTCCTGTTTGTATGTTCTAGACAATCATATGCCTAGATTGTACAATAGTTGTCTAATAAAAAAATACAATTTACTGCCTGGACAAAAAAAAAAGTGCCATAAAACTCCTCAGGCCTCTACTTTGATTTATAGTAAGTTTTTATGTTATGAAGAGAACAATGCCTATACAAATTCTCAGGAAAAACGTTGCAAAGAGCAGTAACTCCTCAAAGTCTCTTTATGCAAACACACACTACTATAAATTAGACAAGACTCCATGTTTCTAGACCATCCTAATCAATAGTTTCTTGTTCTAAAGGCAAGCAGGCAACAGAGAACTTTGGTCCTTTCTCATGTGCTACATGACAAGTTAGATAAAACAGCAGGATATCCAAATACTGAATCTGAAATCAATACCAACACTGCAAGCCAGCTATGCTAACGCTACACAGAAAAGGCTTTAAGTTTAAAGACTTTGTATCTGCTTCCACCGGACTGCTGAAAGCAGAACTTTCAAACACTGTTTTTAATCTAAAGGTTATCAGTATTAACTGAATAACCCATTTAGGGCAACAGGAAACAAACACCATACCCTTCGCAATTTAAAATGGCATACTGGGAATAACTTTACCACCATCCTATACACAAGTTTTTTGAAATTATCACTAAACTATGCAAAGCCTTCACTCCAGTACAATCACACATCCATTTATTAAAAATGGAATTCTTGATATCTATACTGGGAGAGGGAAGCCGCTTGTAGTCAAACAGCATAATACAACCACAAGTTTCTGTATACTTGGTTATAATTTAAACACCTGGAACACATCAGGGTGGGCATTGCTTCAGCAATACTGAATCACCATTATTTACAGAAGTAGCCTATGACCTATTAAATAGTTATAAACAAGAAAAAAGATAACCTATTTTGTGTTTTACACATTTTAAAAATGTACAGCAATTAAAAAAACCAAGGAACAAAATGTTGCCTTTTCACTTCTGCAATGGTCAGAAATAGTGTAAAGTCACAGAATTGTTAGACACCCCTTCCTGCCTCCCACCCAAATTCCACTAAACTAAACCAAACAAAAACCTACATGCACGCTTACCAATTTGTTGCACCTGCAACCTACACTATGGGGAATTTTCATTCCTATTTGAAGCAGCTTAACCACACAATTTTGCTTTATTATTTACAATCTGATAGAAGTAAAAATAAGTACCCTCTCAGTAGCAACCGTGGACTCCTGCTTAAATTTTTGAAGAGTGCCCATCAACAAGCCAAATATACGTCGATTCCTGAATAAAAACAAAAAGAAGTACCAAGATTTTTATTTGCACAAACAATCAGAGAAACTTTCCACCTAAGAGATGTTTATTTTTAAAGGCTCAGTATTACTCAAGGCCATAAGCAACAGAACACATATTGACTGTGCCAACAGTTGAGGATATAAGTTACAGTGACATATCATATTTTAAGAGTAAGACACAGCTCTTAGCCATAATATAGCACTGGGAAAACTGGAATCTGCACATTCTACATCTGGAAATAATGTCACTAAGGAAATATAAAAAAAACAAACCCAAAAGCAGACAGTACTGAAGAAAAGGTTGAGTAAATACAGTATGAGTTATCAATAAGGAACTGGAAGGTCATTGAGCTTTCTGAAAAACATACCCTCCCTGCCCGGCTCAGAGGATTAAGGAGAACTGGAGCCACAGGGGAGTGAAAGCTTATCTGTCACAGTTTGCCTAGCAATTATCTTCTACAACGAGATGCTGCTGGATGAAACCAAAATTGCTCTCATCCAATTAAGTGTTGTTTGAGACAACCTAAATAAATAAAGTTCTTCAAGGAATTCCTTTCTTCTGAACAAGAACTAATTTCTTGAATTTCACCACCTTTTCTTTCTTTCCATTTAATCCCAAATTAAGCCTTTACAGCAAGAGGCAGACTCTCTTAATCGCCTTGAACTTTTACCCAATTAAGAGAGAAAGGAAATGCTACTCTCTTCACTCAGTATCACTCTACTACAATGGCACAAACCTGACATGGAAAGGTAAAGGTACTTGTATATTAAACAGTAGAAATAGGAACAAATAAAGAATTGGGAGCTAGAGGTTACTCAAAGTGTATTTGTATATGAATGATATCCCAGAAGACACTGAGCAAAATCAAGAATTCAACGGATGCTGCTTCTCTTAAAGAGCCTCTTTCCATACAAGTCACAGAGATCAATACTGGTTTTCTCATCTCCCCAGAAGACTACTGAAGTGCAAAATGGTTAAACTACAATTCTGCGGAAACAAAGTTTTAGTGCCTGAAGCTCCAGGAAGTCCACTAAGAATTTTGAAAGTCTTTCTGTGAAGAAAGCAGTTGGAAACTGATGGTGGAAGCAACAGCAATCTGTTGGTGGTGCTGTAACTGTAAAAGCAAGCAAAGCGTCTTTTCTGTGCTAAATCATGTGCGGCCCTTATCCGAGAAGCTCTCTGTAGTTCCTTATTCCAACTATCATTTTTCTATTTATTTGAGGTATGGGTTATTACTACACCAGGTGAGCTGCAGACTGAAGTGGATGGAGTCCAAGACTTTGGACACAGTTGCAAATTTGCTTTTCCAACATCTCTTCCCAATAGAACTGCATTTCAGCAAGAATTTTTATGAACTACCCTGACACAAATAAAAATATAGAAAAAAGGAGATAAACATAGAAGGAATCTAAAAAGAAGCAGGCAAAAGGAAGGTCTGACTGTATGCACAATAATGAGTCTGAAAGTAATAAGAGAAGAGAAACATGTGATGGAACTACTGCATTAAAAGAAAAAAGGGGAAACCCCCCCACCCAAAAGCCTCCTTCAACCAACAAAATAAACGATTTACCAAGACATTTGTAACAGTCCAAAATGTTAAGTAACCAATGAAGCTATATATATTTCTGTCTTCCTCAAAGACTATCAGTTACAATAGCACTAGCAAATCTATTCCTGTAGGTGGCCTGAGAAGCAGAACTCCTGTCAGTTACGTGAAGTGAATGGTGTGTTGTTACTGCTCTGAAGTATTTTGAGAGAGTATTTTTAAAAATCAGTTTTATACCATC
The DNA here is from genome assembly GCF_000708025.1 of Charadrius vociferus. Lineage (NCBI taxonomy): Eukaryota > Metazoa > Chordata > Aves > Charadriiformes > Charadriidae > Charadrius > Charadrius vociferus. Next base: position 8,912,140 of record NW_009648876.1, on the reverse strand, counting down.
ATAGTACTTCTTCAACATAATCTTTGATACATAATAGCATCTGTATAATACTTGTTAAATCTAAAGCTAGTTCCTATCCTAGCACTCAGAAGTACCGCATTAGTGCTTAAAAAGAGATTTCTGCATACCTTTGTTTTCCTTTCTCGTCCATATTTTGATCCTGTATAAGGTCTCGACGTGTTCGCTCTTTGGAGGTAGCCACAACAGAAGATGGCAACGCTGGCTACAACAAAGAAAAACAAACTACTTTGTTCATGTTCCAGATAAGTAAGTTTCTTCCTGCACAGGTCTATTTATCATGTATTACCTTTTTAATATCATCATCTTCTGCGTCGCTTTCTTGGCGTGATTCTCTTCTTGTCCGACGTTCTCCACCCAGCCTGAGGAAGAAAGAGCATTAGTGGTCACTAGAGAACATATACGTAGGGCAGCATCTGTTCCAACATGAGAAAAATATAATTCTGCATATCTAATCAGAAGACCCAATGCTTCCAGTAAAAATCTCCCCACTGTTCCAATGACCAGTAAGTAGCATTTTACAGACAGAACCTACTGTTGGTAAAAATCAGTGAGAGAAAACAGTTTAAGTTTTAATACAATTTGAACACTAAAGTAAAACAGAAAAGCCCACATTACTACCATATTTGACTTTTAGAATACCTTTGGAATTTATTTCTCATTTTTAATGTTTGCATTTATATTTTTTTCCGGAATCTTTAAAATGGCTACCGGTATAATGGGACCATGAGACAGATTTAAATGCATCAAGATATAAAGGTTGGTATGATTTTTCAAATGGGAAATGCTATTTAAGCCAAATACCAAGAAACCAGGTGAGGAGGGGCAGAGAACTTAGGACGTGAGAACTCGGATGAACTCAGGCTTTAACAAAGAACAACTAGACAGAGCATTAAATAAGTTATTTTCAGCTTTCACTCTCAGCTTTTTGGTACTACTAGTAAGCCGTTTCACAGTATTCACTTTGTGTTAACTCAAAAATTCAAAAGCAAGCCTTGCTTTAGTCAAGAACTACCATCGCACGTAAGTGCCCACAGAATGAAGCTCACTATAATCAGTCACGTCTGATGGATCTGCATTCAAATGTGAAAGCTCAAAATCTGAGTCCATTGTCACACTTTAGACATTCAACTTATTGAACAGGAGATCTCAGTCATAATTCAACTGTGTCTCCTGTAAAACAAATCTGCTACTAAGCAGAATATAATATAGCAGACTTTACACCAAGTAAACCAGAAAATTCCAAGAATCTTTGTATCACTACATCTTTATATTATTGCTATAATCTTTATATTGCTATAAGGTATAAAAAAAGATTTCACTACCATCATTCGCTATCATCCAAACATATTTCCAACAAGTCTTGAATATGTAACCTCTGAAGAAGACAGTTAAAGTCATCAGTTATTAACAGTATTGAATCTAAGCATTTTAAATTTACTGCTATAAATTCTCATTCTGATAAAGCAAGCTTTCTCCATCAGCTTTTGCACCCACCTACTGGTTGCCCCTTCAAGATCCCTCTGTTTGGCTGGGGGTCCTCCTCCACTATCCGAGAATCCACGCCTAAAAAGAAAACACTTGTGATCTCAGAACAAGTTAAGCTAACCCCAGGTCCTCCTTAAACCTCCACAATCAAACTGTATTTTGGCTTTGTGGTCATGACGTAACAATAAGTTTTCCTCAGCTCCATCACTATTTATTGTTACTACTGCAATAAAGCGTTTAAACGTGCTTGGTTATGGACCAACTAATTTAAACGTGAATTTCTGCACTTATTTAATTGAGTAGCTACACTAAATCAAGGAGCCCTATTATGTTCAAGTGTTCATGTTCACAATAGTTTTCATGATGTATTAAGCTTTAACCAGCAGTTTAATATTGAAATGCAAAAAAAATAAAAATCCAGTACATACTCCATTAGGAAAGAATTACTGAACAAAAATTGGCCTTTTCATTCTACTGGGCAGGCTGGACCGATGGGCCAAGGTCAATGGCATGAGGTTCAACAAGGCCAAGTGCCAGGTCCTGCACTTGGGTCACAACAACCCCATGCAGTGCTACAGGCTTGGGGAAGAGTGGCTCAAAAGCTGCCCAGCAGAAAAGGACCTGGGGGTGTTGGTGGACAGCCAGGTGAATGTGAGCCATCAGTGTGCCCAGGTGGCCAAGAAGGCGAATATCATCCTGGCTTGTATTGGGAATAGTGTGGTGAGCAGGACTAGAGAAGTGATAGTCCCCCTGTACTCGGAACTGGTGAGGCCCCACCTCGAATACTGTGTTCAGTTTTGGGCTCCTCAGTACAAAAAGGACATAGAGGTGCTGGAGCGTGTCCAGAGAAGGGCTACAAAGCTGGTGAGGGGTCTGGAGGACAAGCCCTATGAGGAACGACTGAGGGAACTGGGGTTGTTTAGCCTGGAGAAGAGGAGTCTGAGGGGAGACCTTATCACCCTCTACAACTACCTGAAAGGAGGTTGTAGAGAGGTGGGGGCTGACCTCTTCTCCCTGGTGAAAAGTGATAGGATGAGAAAAAATGGATTCAAGTTATGTCAGGGCAGGTTTAGATTGGATATTAGGAAACATTTTTTCACTGAAAGGGTTATTAGACATTGGAATAGGCTGCCCAGGGAGGTGGTGGATTCTCCATTCCTAGAGGTGTTTAAAAAAAGGGTAGATGTGGTGCTTAGGGACATGGTTTAGAGGTGGTTTTGTCAGGGTGGGTTGATAGTTGGACTTGATGATCTTAGAGGTCCCTTCCAACCTTGGTGATTCTATGATTCTACTTGGGGAGGGAAAAAAAAAAAGAAAAAAAAAAGGAAAACCCACAACAAAACACTAGTGGTTTTACCTACATGTGTTTTATATTCTTGTCGACTTCAACTCTTTCTGTTCTCCCTGGAACAGCTACCAGCTTCTTAATTACAGAGAGACTGATTTTGAATGACTTCAAAGAGACAAGGTCCCAGATACCACATAACACCTCCCTTAACTTTGATGCCTCCCCTTATTTTTCAGGCTAACAGCTGACAGGGTTAGGGACAACCACCAGTTTAAACTTCTTATAACTCAGAATGAGAAAGTACTTTAAATTTCAGGCAGCGATATTTGGGGGGTGAAAACCCCGAATGCCCTGTAGGCCAGCTTTGGTGCTTGTTTGCTGAAACAACAGTACAAGAAGCAACAGAGGGTCAGACGAGAAATTTAAAACACCCCAGAGTCAGGACAGCAAACCAATGCCAGAGTAAAGTGTGGAAGAGACCCCACTGCCCGCCTCTGCGGCTCCTTACTTACCTCAGCAATAAGCTCCCACGCCCTCTACCTCCACCAGGGCCTGTGATGGCTAACAGTCTGTTTTGAGGGGGCCTGCAAAAGACAGCGGGTGCCGTTAGCGGGTACCTTACCGCGCCCC
>NW_009648876.1:8894901-8906630 GCF_000708025.1 Charadrius vociferus | reverse complement strand
TTCCCCTCCGCGGCCGCCCGCTCCCCCGCCCGCCTGGCCTGCTGGGGCCGGCAGCGTCCGCCCACTCGGTGGGAAGCTGCTCGCTGCTTTGGGGGGGAGAGAGAGCTGCGGATGGCTCCCTCTTATTAAACGTTCGGGCGTCCTCTTTTGGCATCCCGTTCTTGCGGCGACCTGTGTTTGAATGCCGCAGGACAGTTTGGGAGGCTGCGTTTTCCCAGTGCGTTCCATCAGGAAAACGGAGTCAGCGTATATGGTTACTTTTAATACTTATGATCCTTTTCAGTTACACCTCTTGTAGACCTAGTTTTGCATGTTTTGTACTCCTGGTACATTTCATGATTTTCTTCTCTTTCTATCTTCTTTCTTAAACATAATTTTATGATTGGTTACTCTATTTCGTTTTTCTAAAGCACTCTCAGTCCTGGAACTTCTCGACAGAGTGCGTTTCCTCCTTGTTTCCCCAGGGCCTGCGGGGGTGCACGATGTCTTGCTGCACATTGAACTTCAGCACCCTCGTTCTGAGGTTTTGTGGAGACTCTTGAACTTCTGAAGTCATGCTTTCGTTGAACAAAGTGGTGTTTTAGTGCCGGATAAAGATCCTTAGGGAGGATAAAGGGAGAGAATTCTGAAATAAACAAGAGAAAGACGTCCCTATTTGGGAAACTGGAACAAGTTTTACATGCTTGTTCCTATGTGTTTTGCGTATTTGAAGGGCTCCTTCTGAGCGGTAGTGTAGGTGTGAGCTTTTTGTTTAGCTTCTCTTTAGACATTTAGGTGAAGATAACACTGATGGAGTGCTTTGCATCTTTCTGTACTTCCAACTGTCTTTAATAATCATATGATTAAAACCATTTATTCTGCTGTCACATTGCAGGTATTAAGATAACACTGTGTTGCTCTTAAGTTACACTAGTTGATGAACGCAGAGTGATGTTAGAATGATACTGTACAAGGGTTGGAAAACTAATTTCTCTAACAGCCTCAAAAATAATGTTGCATAGTACATTTCTTTGTGTTTTCTTTTTCTGTTTAATTGCTCAAGTTATGTGTACCTTCATTACTGATATATTTCTCACTTATCTCTTAGGTTTACAAAAGATACTGCCAGGTTCAAGGATGAATTAGATATTATGAAGTTCATTTGCAAGGACTTTTGGACAACTGTATTCAAAAAACAAATAGATAACCTAAGGACTAATCATCAGGTACTAATGCTGTAGAATAAGATTTGACTAGTTGTGAGTTACTAGTGCGTTTTTTGGTTCTCTTGGTCCAGAATTAATTATATGATAAACACAAAATGTTCTTTGTTTTGTTCAAAAAGCAGAATTTTAAGGTTCATGTTAGCATGTAGCTTCAGAATACAATTTAATAATTGCTTGTGATGTCTTTATTGCCACCCTGTTTGAAAAGACTAAATACTTTGAATTTCATATGTGCTGTTTCAGAGTTGGAAACTGACAGGACAGTAATGGTTATAGTTGATTAACACTTAAAAAGGAACTTTTTATGTATCTTCCAATAAACTTTAGTAGAAAACTAGTGCGAGAAATTGATATTGCTGTCTTAACATCTGTTTAACTAGAATGGCTGCCTTGAAGTATTTTTGTTATTTTGAAGACTTTTTACCATTTTCAGCAGTTGAGACCCTTGGTTGTACTCTACTGAACATACTTGTATAAGAAGCATCTGAAAAACTTGCATGTTGGTGACATTGTGTTGTATCTACGTCCTTTCCTATATAAACAGCCACAGTTCTTAAAGCAAGATCAAAATAATGTAAGGAGCCATTTTACTAGAGTAAAAAATCTTTTTCCTTTTGAATGACTTGGTTTTCTTATGGCCATTTTCCTGTTGTATCAGAGCAGGAACAGGCGAATTTGTACAAGATTGTACAGAATTTGTGTCAAATAGGTTTTATTTTTCAGTAAGCTGTTTATCAAGTAATAACAATTAATAATTACCTTATAAATTTGTTTTTGAATTCGGAGAAAGCTGCAGTATTGAGCCTACGTCTCAATTGTATATGCAGGCTTAATTGAATTTTGAGGGCTATGAAGTTCCAAAGTAGCACAGTCATTAGCAAAGAAATTAAAATGACAGGTGTAGATTAAGCTATACTGTGTTCATACTTAATTTATTAAAATGCATATTGTGGCACAAAATTGTAATGTAGAAAAAACCCTAGACTTTTAATTTGATCATCTGCTGGGTGTTGTTGCCTGTATCACTCACTGTTCAAGAAGATAATTCTCATTGAATTTGAGAATAAGAATAATGGATTGCATACCAAATGAAGATTAAGATTTGAATCTAGAAACTCAGCATGCATTTGGTGTATTAACAAAGACCTTATATGGGACTATTGTTTCTGAGCACTGGAAGGACTCTTCCAAGAAGAATGTAAATAAACTTTTTTAGGATTAACTGATCATATTATTATCTAGGGACTTTGTTGTAAACTCACAATTAAGTATCTTCTCTTTTGTTTTGATAGTTCATGTAAGTAAATAGTACAGTTTAAGCTTAAATGACATATACCTTAATCTAAAGTGTCATTTTTCAACCTGAGAACATTTATATTGTATCTACGAATCCCTTCACATAAAATGTTGATTACATGTTACTACATATTCAACTGAAAAAACTTCTTTTTTTTTTTAAACAGGGTATTTATGTCCTTCAAGACAATAAATTTCGTCTCTTGACACAAATGTCTGCGGGAAAGCAGTATTTAGAACATGCACCAAAGGTACCCTTCAGTTTTATCCTTGGGATCTACCAGATTGATTTCAATTATCTTGATCTGTTAATAACAACTTTAAGTTTTGTAACTGAATGGATACAGACTCTTCAAAAGGGCAGCTAAAGTTTAGTTTCCAAGACCTGTGCTTTTTAGAAATGCACCTTGTTTTGGAACAGTGGATTTGATTTATGGTTCAAGAAACAGTCATAGTCATTGTGAAACTTGCTGTTGTCATGTTTGAGTTGCTTGATGGTAGGAGCTGGTCTGCCATGATCTCCCACTATCACACAAATTCTTTCTTTCTCTTTTTGGAAAGCATGTGCTTTCAGAAGCTTTTTTAAAATTTCCAAAGCACATTTAGAAGGTGCTATTTGTTACCTAGAATAAGCTTCTGAGATTATATGAACATTCAGAAAGATCTTCCGCCAATTAAAAATAGTTTTGATTGTAGATACTGAGTTAGGGAAATAGTTAAGGTAAGTAAAATCGGTGCCTTTGCAGAAGCTGTTATAAAGCACTTTGGTTCAGGTGGATGTAAGAAATGGTGCATTCAGTTCCATTTTATGGTTTCTTAATTCTTGATCTCTTTAGTTATCACAGTTGCAACCTGCTGTTCTTGGGATTTTTTTTTTTTGGTGTTTGCTGAGGTGTTTCTTCTGTTTTGCAATGTGTATTCTAAATACCTGCAGGCCCTTATATTCTAAGATGCAGCCTGTGCAAGAATGCTGTCTTGGAATGTTTCTCCTTCATTGACTTCAATACCAGTTGCTAATTTCAGCCAAGTCTTGGGAATAATTTTTTTAAGGATATTAAGTTCCTACAGGTTTAATGGAAATAGAAACAAGTGACTCAAGATAGATTTCTCTTCTTAGAGGCACTGTATTGTAAGCTCCGCTGTACCAAATATTGGAGCTTTCATCTATTAGAGACGTGACAAAGTCTCTCAAGCGTAGTAATAAAATCTTCATATTGTCCAAGTGTTAAGTCTTGTTCTTGAGTACTTAGTTTCAATCCTTAGTAGCAAGCTTCATCCTTGACCCTTATTTAAAGTGCAACTTTGTATTTAGTATTTAGCTTTTACCTGTGGACTAATCAGAGGAGGCCTATCGAATTTGGGAATAAAGAGTATTGTAACAGCTGAAGTTTCATCAATGCCTGCATGTAAGTACTTCTCAGAGTTATTCAATTATTACCTCACTTGGTAACTGTCCTTACTGACTTCATCATTGTATAAGTGTTAATCAAGGTGGGATTAGTTTAATGCTGCAGGGCCATAGGAGTCAGTATGACTTCAGGATATGGCTCGTCACTAAATAGTGTTTAGAAAATACTGACAGAGGGAGAACCTCTGTGATACGGAGTGGAAAGCAAAACTAAGAAGTTGTATTTACGTTTGGAAGCATCAAATGCATAAGGATGTATGTCCAGAAGGCTATTTGAACAAGTGAAGATAAAAGCAGCTAGATACATGCTCTTTCTCTGCAGAAGTCATTAAGAAAGTTAGTAAGTGAAGTCCATTGTAAATACCTAAGCTGCTTAAATTTAAAAATTTAAATAGACTTAAAAATTTCCACAGACTTTGTACGAATTTTAAATTTAGCTGACAAGACTGTTGTGATGTGGGACATGGATCAACTTAAAGAAAAAAAGAGAAGAAAGAAAAAGCTGTTCAGCTGGAGTTGAGTTAAATTTAAATAATGGCTCGATTGTTCACAATTAAACTGTAAGATTGAAATGTTCCTTACCGTTTCTTTTAACAAAATGATTACAAGAAAATAATTACTTGGACAAAATAACTCTAATGGTAATACTTTGCTCTGACTTTGCTTCTTCTTTGCAGGTAAATTTCAGGTGATGATACAGAAGATGTAGAGCACATTCAAATCTGGGTATCTACCTTAAAAATCCTTTGTCTGTGGATTCAGTATCTTGGTTCAGCTTTGTATGTAGCTTGTAAATTATAGCAGTGTGCAGCACAATTCCAAAATCCATAATAAATGTTCATTAAAATAACACTATTCTTGCATCTTGGTATGAAATTCATTCTATACCAAGGTGTTAATGTCCACATGGTAAAAACTGTCTAGCCAAAAGTTTTCAGCAAAATATTTCAGTTACCAAAACAGCACATATGGAAGACCAGAGGCATGTTTTAAGAGCAGAGTAAAAGCCTGACCAAGACTAAATTGGAATAAGAAACTAATGTGTTTTGTGTCACCTAACATGAATACCCAACTGCTGCCTTTCCCTGTTCACTCTGAACTGTGAGGCAGCAATTGCTTTTGTATTATTCTGAGGAGGCCAGGAACCAACAGCCTTCATGAATGGTCTTCAGTGGTGGCTTACTTCATTTGTAGGAATGATACAGGGCAGTAGAAAAGAGAACTTACTTCTATATAGTTAAACAGTTTCTTCTCCCTCCCTAAAATTAGCAGCTTTTTTTTGGTGTCAGAATAATTTTACGGCTGAGGTCATCTATATTGGCCAAAGAAGAAAATTTGTTTTAGCTTGTTGTTCATAAACTCAATATTAACATAACTGTTTTTAATTGCTAGCTACAACTCACTTCTGTAATGAGTGTGTGCAGGAAGATGATTAGGCCTGCAAGAAGCTATAAAGACATCACCAAGACTCTTGAGGACATTGGGGTTTGCTAGATACTGCTTGTAACAAGATTTGCATAACAATACATATCTTGCTGTAGGTAAGCATGAAAACACCTTGTTAAAACTTTTAATGAATTTGACTGTAAGACTTTTCTGTTGGCAGGTTCAGGCCTTAGACTTTCAAATGAATCATGATAGAAACTTACGGTATTTATTCGGAAGTGAGAATGCCTTGTGATAGTGATTCAGTTTCTACTTTGAGACCAGTAAATAACAGGCTAACTAGAAAAGCTGACATGTTAAAATAGCACTTTTGATTGTTATAAATACCTCCTGTGTTGGGAGAAGTGTATATTCTCCAGTTGCATGGTGGGCAAGAACAATGGAAGCTGTTCTTCCCTAGGCTCTAGGGAAGGTGTGAAGTTTGTAATGGATCAAGCCTTTTCTACATAGCTGTTACAGGCTGGCAAGCTATAGATTAGAAATGTGATAACCAGGTTATTGTACTTGAGCTTAAGATGTGGCCAAATTCTGATCTTTTCAGGCACTGTGAATGCTAGTTCAGATTAGTTGTAGCTGAATAACTTGACAGTTGTAGGAAACATCTAGAGCAGAACTCGAACTAGCAGGATACTGTCCCACTGGTTATAGAACTAGCAAAGATGAAAGTAGTTACAGTAGTATGGTACTTGGTGGGGATCAGCTGTTCAACTGATTGAAAACACTGGGTTCTTATAGTGGTAGTTTATAGTAAGGTTGCGGTTTGTTTGAAGTTGTAGGGCTAGAGAATTAGCTAACTAGTATTTTTGCATTTCATGGGTTCTTCAGTTGCCCACTCGTCCTGCTTTCAACACGCTGAAAATGTTATTAAAGAGACTAGAAAGAACTTGCACTGTATCTCTAATAGATGGATGCTTCAGTGTCATCACATTTTAGGCATCTGCAGCGTGATAGACATTCAGTATCAACATATACAGAGTCATTGTTACTTGCATCTCCAGAATTAAAACTTCAGTAGTTACTGTAATTTACTTTGATTTTTAACATTCCAGATGCAGAAGTGTCAATCATTCAAAGACATATTAAAGGTTTATCAATAACTGGTTGTGGTTAGTTATTAATTTTAATAGCAAGGGGAGGGTCTTAAATTCTGCAATATACAGAAAGCAGATGTCACTTAATACTGTCTCAATTTGCTGCTCTCAGCAGAATTCATAGTTCCTTTAACATGGATTTTTAATTGTTGAAGATAATTAGAACCAGAGGGAGTCACGTATGTACCAAGCAGATGCTGATACTCTTGGCAAAGCACTCCATGTTAAATATATAAATACACAAGCTAATGTATTTGTCAAGATACCATACAGAAAATAAATTTGTTCATTCTGTTTAATAAATGCTTCCATTAAAAGCATTGAATACAGCTGTGTAATTTTCACTGGTTTCTGCAACTGTTTACTAAAAGATAGTACTACTGCTCAGGAAGTGGTTACATTTATATTTTACTAAAATAATTGTTTCAGTAACTTACTGGTTATAGTTGAACTGCTTAGTAGTGCTTAAGCTCAGGAACCAAAGCTTGGAAAAAAAACGCATTCAGTCCTAGTTGTGTAGATTTCTATAGTAAGGCTGCTGTTAAAATAGTATGAAGAATGAGAAAAGCCATAATGTTTAAGAACACTCTTTAAAATGCTTTTATTAAAAAAGCCCTCAATAAGTGGGTGTTAGATAAGGAACAATAATTTGTAATGTAACCTCAGACTTCACCTAATGGCAGTGTCCACAAGATTACTCAGATGGTAGAAATTTCTAACCAAGAATGTAGTTTACAGAGACGGTGGCTTGAGAGATGATGCCAGACACTTCATGGACCATTTTACAGTGATGGTGGTGATGAGGATGATATTGGAGATGTCGACTATCTCATGCTAAACCTCAGCTTAAGTTATTCATAGCTGTCCAAAATGCATTATCGTGAGGGTGTTCTGAAGGGGTTGTATAGTTCAGGTCTGAGCAGTGCAGTGTCTTGCTGTTAACTCTCATAATGCCGTTTGTACTATGGCAACACAAAATACTTGATATTCTCACAACAGTCTAGGAAGGCTCATCAGCCAAGTCACGCTGATCGAAGTACCTAGTGGAGAGAAGTGGAGTATGGTAAGAAACCTCTAATGCCCCTTACTTTGCTCTGAGTTGTCAGACCCCTTGCTTTCTAGCTATTTGAGTGTTTCTATCATAGTTACAGCTTTGCAGTTCATGGGGCTCATCTGGAGAAACCAACAAGCTCACTTTACTCTTAGGTTTATCTTAACTCCTTTTAGCTAAGTATATTTGCTATGTAGGCCCAGGGTACTTTAATTGACTTCCATGTTAAAAGAATCTAGGTTAGGACAAGAGTAATCACACATTTATTCTGGCCATACTTTACTGTTTTAGATATGTAAGTTGCATTACCTGCTAACTAAGCAGATTATCAAGTTCAGAGCTGATATTTGTTCTTCATTCTTGTTCTCCTAAAAGAGAAATAAATATTATAACAGTTCTTTTCTTAGTGTGTCAAATAGAAAAGCTGTTACATGCCATGTTACATGCCTGTACTCTTCCCCTTATTCTCAAGCAAACTTAGGACATGAAAAATTACTTACCAAGACTTCAAGAACTAAAAAGTCATCCTCCTGATAATTTGCTAAGTTCAGCAATGTTACATTAAATCTTACCTCTAGTACTCTGACTTCTGAGCACCGTCTTGCCAGCTGTCGAATAAGTGAGTGAGCTTCAGGTAGCAAAGGTTTTTCAAGGCATGCCAACAGTGCATAAAGCCATCTACCCTGTGTGGAATCATATAACGAAGTTTTAATTATGAGCATTTCCTTTAAGTTTCATGCAAGTTTGATTTGTCATCACGCTAACGCAGGTAAACTTTCTGGTCTGTGCTGCACTTTGAAAGTTTAAATATGTCTTTGCCCGCACAGTCTCATGCATCTCCTAACAAATGGAGCTGTCGGTAAATACAGTGTGCAGCACCCTGACAGCTTAAACTGGTCAGAACCAACTGCTGCTGCAGTCTGACCCTCATCTTTCCCCAGCGCCGACACTCATCTAACCTTGTGGTTTAAGTTAGTGTGGGGAGCAATAAAAAGGGGAGGGGGTTTTGGTAGTACTTGACAGTCTGTATTTGTTGTTTTGTAATTAGCCTTCCAAAAAGTTCTGTGAATACTCATTTTAGTATCTAATCAAGAAAGTTTTGGAAGTAACTGAGTGCGATACGTGCATCTAAAGAACTCTTTAGAAACTAAAATAATTTCACAGAAAACTACGAACAATTTATCCCTTGTTTAATGTGTTCATGTACAAGTAGTTAGAATAAATTAAAAATTACCAGTTCTGGAGTAAATTTTTTCTCTCCAAACCAGCTTATCAGGTATTCTAAAACACTGGTTACTGTTGCCTTTAAAAGAGGAACAGAAAGAGACAATACAACACCTGCAATGTTTTGTTTTGCTGTCCTTCTACCCAAATGATTATATTATATAAAAAGCAATGTGATTTTTTAAAAATATACACATTATGTATTTCTACTCCTTTGTGATACTATATGGTATTTATTCTAGGTTGAAGTTACATATAAGGGTAAAGTAAGTATTAAAGCACCAGTTCCTGGAAAGAACTTTATATAAATGAATAAATAAGTTATAGATAAATAGCTACAGATGAGGAAAGAGACATCACGCTGACTGGCTGGTTCTGTATAAAGGTGACTAGTGGGAAACACAGTAGTAAAGGAGAGGTAAATGATTCTTCTGGCCTTGCAGTGTACGTAAGTGCCCACAATGAAGTTGAAGGACTGCACTTAGAGCATTACATGAGAAATCTTAAAACACTGTCAAGCATGTAATGGGGCATTCAGCAAAAATTTAAACATTAGATGTTCTATAGAGAAATTACAAGGACAAAATACTCTTAAAACTAGTCATGATAGATGTTCACTAGTAAAGTTGTTTGTAGCTGAAGGTGAGATGATAATTATGTGTTTTCCTTGTAAGTGTACAATGAATAGCAGTTGTAATAAACAATTGCCTGCTCTAGCACAGAAAAATAGACAAGTCTTCTAAACCAGACAGAATATGAAAAATAATGATTTATGCAATGTCACTATGTGATTCTAAGAGGTAGGCTTACCTGATTCATTCTGCTTACAATACTTAGCAAAGGGGGAAAGCCCACCTGGAAAAAAATCAAGTTGGAAAATGCAGGCATTATCATAAACATTTTTGTTCTAATTTAGAACGTACAAACATTTTAATGTGATGCTCAAACATCTGTAGTGATTTGAAAGTCTGTTCTGAGCTTTGAAATCTATTAAAAAAAAAAAAAAGCAAGATCAAGATAAGGTCCAGTCAAATTTGCTATCCAAGAACCTTGCTTTCACTGTTATTTGTTAAAAGGCTCACAATGAAGGGGATGTTTGCAGGATAGCACGTATGAGGAGAGGAACCATGTATCACCATTCAACAAAACACTAAAGCAGACTATGCAGAAAGCTTTCTGTTCAGTTCAGTAAGCAACAAAGCATAGCTTGCTTTAGCTGATAACAGATGAAGCAACTCTTCAACTTTTAGACTGAAGGGATAGACTTGTTCTCTGCTTCACTCAGTCTCCACTTGATAGAAATTGGACTTTCTGGGCTCACCAGAGAACCTACTTTCTATTTAGCACAAAGTGGTAATAAACAGTAGGATCGTTTCTCACAGTTATTCTTGAAGTCCTATACTCACCTTTATGTAATCAATGCCTAGATTTTCATTATCAGATAGTGCATCTATTTCTGAGTATACTCTTTCACCCAGGCAAAACTTCTTCCACCCTTCTTCATCCTCTGATTTTGGCTGAAGTAAATAAAAATAAATTAAACCGGAAATATTGCTATCTTGAAGACACTGAAAAAAAGACTTGATAATATTGACAAGTTGTTGCACTAAACTGTAATGCAACATTAACCACGGATTTAATGACTGGAAAAAACCTCATCACTTACGAATTCTACTCACCATAGTAACATTGCTGTCCAAATGTTGTGACCGCCAGTGATTTCTGTGCTTGTTCAGGCTCTGAGTAATTAAAACAAAGCCAAATCACAGTTTAACACTGCAGTTATTTTATCCTAGCCATAATTGCTCTTCATTATTCTTAAAATGTGTAAAAAGTGTCTTTTATGATGTTCTATAAATCAGTAGAGTTAAGTATTTCCCATGCCTCAATATTAAATGTAAACAAGTTGCTCATGCAGGGTTTTCAGAAGTAATGTTAAAGCTGAAGGAATTTTAAAGTCCACTGCATAAAGTTGAGGTAGTAAGCTTTAATAGTCTTCTAAACTTTTCTTGGTATAACAAGCTTAAGAAAAAAAAATAATTGATTTAGTTCAAAAGCACACATAAAGCCAATATCCTGTTTCCAACAGTGGTCTGTATCTGTATCAAAAGTCTCCCGAACTTTTGGAAAGAAAGCAAGTGTGTTTTCCCAGTGTATTTCTTTTACCTGACAGGGATGCTCTACAAGACAAATTGGCATGCTTGACAGTTTCCCGTACTGTCCTCCCAATTTTCCTCCCAATCCAATTGTCATTGTAGCAGTAAAAATGACCACTAAAAACACTGTAAGTAACAGTAATGGATGCACAGTGTTTGAACAAATGACATCTGATGCTCTTATTTCTCTTAAATATGTTTTAGGATATTCTCATACTTCACAGTGTTAATTCTGGCACAGATGAGAGGACAATTGATTTGTGCATAAAAGAAATCCGTACAGTGACTAGGCCTTGAAATGTCAGTTTCCTTAGTGCTACTAAAGCCTTGGATTATGTATAATACCCAGTATGCATTGTAGAAACAGGGGCTAGCTCAGTTAATGTTTACAATGTAGATGCAGTAGTACAGATCTCCCACCTTCACTGATTTACCTCCCTGAAAAAACAGGGTAAATGACCTCCTGCAAAGTTCAGTGCTACAGCAGCTTCAGTGCCGTTGGTTATACTTTAGTTACTTGAGGTCTTCCTACAATGCAGTATTAACACACTGTAAACGTGCCTTCTGCAGCACTGGAGTCCTAAATGATCTCTGCCTGTATCTGTATTATGTTTTGCATTTCACCCTGTTTGGACTGTGGATATAGAGACTGCTCAATTCTCCAGTTTTGTTCTTGTATTTAAGAGCAGGGCGCAAATGCAGTAGGAAGGATTTAAGTCTGTGCTAACGCTACAAACCTTACAAATACGTTTTACCAAATCAGTATTTTTCCTCATAATGGGTGCCACCACTGTCAACAGTACCCTAAATGGACAGCGTGTTCTATATACACGAATCTCCTGGTGGGTTAGA
>NW_009648876.1:8892862-8894846 GCF_000708025.1 Charadrius vociferus | reverse complement strand
AACATAACTGCGTAACACCACAGAGTAGCCGAGGGAGGACAAAAATCCCTGTATCATTTAATCTAAATACTGACAGATATTTTTGCTGAAGTTGAAGGAGGGTTTTTTTTTAAACATGCCTCAAGTTTTATCAGAGGTTTAAAAGTCACACGGTATATACTCAATTCTTTTTCAAGAATTTAAAACATTTGCCTACAAATATCTGTCCTACCATAAAGTCATAACATTTCTATACTCGGTACGATGTTGTTCCCCATAAAGCACAGACAGTGCAGGTCTCCTCACACACACCATTTTGTACCTGACGAACGGCTGAGAAATTGGCCACTTGCTGCTGCTGCCACTTCAGCGTTGGAGAGTATCCTTCAGGAGCAGGCTGACATCCGGAAATCTAAGAAAACACTGACAATCACTATAATGTAAAGAAAGCTTTATAAGAAGAAACCTTAACAGAATCAGTAAGTGTTTACTATCAGGTGAACAATATCCTTTAAATCTTCATTTAAGAAAGGTAAGTCATATCCATGACTGACTTAACAGTTGGTTTAGACAAAGTTTCTTCTGTTTGACTCTTCTCATATGCAAATAAGAAGGAAAACGAAGTATTCAAAATACATTGTCAAAGAATTATTTATGGTCTTTTTAGCAATTGTTCTGCCTTAATTTCCTTGGTTTTATTAGAAAAAGTAGGGTGCTGTTTCCTTATCTTGGACAGATGCTATGAATCTTAAGCATTGGACTTGCCAAGATAACAAGTTGAGGAAGACAGAAGACCACAAAAACACCTTTTAGGAAATTAACTCTGACAGTTAAGTAGATATAACCTTTTTAAAGATTAGTATGGAAGAGTTATTTAAAAAAAAAAAAAAGTATCTTTCTGCACATGTTTAAGAATGCCACTGCAAAGAGGTGAGACAGAAGAATGGTCACACAGAAGTTACATGGCCGTATGTCAGTACAAGAAGCTTTTCTTGAGCAATCTGTAGTGAAATTCCACATCACAGTTTTCACTAGAGAAAGGCAAACTCGGTCTCTTCAATTATTTGAAAGTAGATTTAAAACCAAGCTGGCAGGGTAATGTGACAACGGAAAAATCTGCTTGCGCAGTAAAGAAAAACTCTGATAAAATATTCCACCAAAAAGGAAAGAAGTGGTGCTAGAACTTCGTCTCACTTTAGTAAAGCTTAGCTGTGCTTACTACCCTTACTCTCTCTAGGTATGGAGATATCTTTCTTCTGAAGTTTATGCAGGTTTTATGGTTAAATATTTGTAAAATTTCATGCATCATTTCATTTCCTCAGACAGTAAAACAGACTGCTGTGTATCAAATAGTATGGATATTATAAATTCACATCAATTATAAAGACAGCTGTTAGCCAGCAGTTGAACAGGTGTTTCTTCAAACCCAGACGTTTAATTTAATTCTGTAGATGTTTTAAAATCCAGTAGTGCTGGATTCTGCCAACCACTCTCCAAAATTAGTACAATTATAATACTAACATGTTTTGTTTGGAGAGAAAAAAAATTAAGGGGAAACATGTAAAAGCTCTCAAACTTACTGAAATGTTTACTGTCTGCTTCTTTTTCAATTTTTTGGGGTCTATTTGTGCCACGACCACATCTGGGCATCGAGCTGCTTCAATCCTACAAAATAAGATCAAACGAGTACTTTTTTTTTTTTTTTTCCCTCCTTTCTGCAACAGGTGGTCATATGCCGGATGCCTCTGAAACAGTGCACCTGCGGAAATCTTCAGGTATGTCCAATACTGGCTATACCGGCAATTCTTACAGAAGGTTCGACTTGAGAGTTACGGATCAACTGCCCTCCGTTTCTATGGGGCTGCTCTGCCCTCCGCGGGGCTCGCTTACACCCCAGCGGGCCCGAGGGGCGGCAGCGCTTCCCGCAGCGCGGCCTCGGGACGGCCCGGAGCCGGACCTACCCCTTTCTGTGGTAAACCGAGCAGCACCGGCGCCGCCGGCTGCG
>NW_009648876.1:8889357-8892460 GCF_000708025.1 Charadrius vociferus | reverse complement strand
GTGCCGCAAGGCGCGGGCTGCTCTCGCGAGAGCTGGGGCGGAGACGCGCCGGGCCCTCAGGGGAAGGGTCGCCACGCAGTGCCTTGGGCTTGCCCGGCAGCGTCGGGCTTCGTGCCGGGGCGCTCGGGGTCAGCGGTGGGATCATCCTGGGAGCGATGCCGTTGTAGGCACGGCGGGGTCTCCCGTCCGCCTCTCGGTCCCGTGGGGTCTGACGTGGAAGCAGTGGCGTGAAGGCGCCGTGTGCGTGGGGCTGCGGGGCCGGGAAGCAGCCGGCCCTGAGGCGAGGCCTGCTCTGGGGGCTTCGGCTGTCCTGAAAACCAGCGAGGGGAGTAGAAGGACATTCGGCCAAAGAGCAGTGCAGGGAGTGGTTGTGCCAATTTACTGCCCATCAAACCAGGCCTGTTGCTGCAGTGAATCGGATTAAACCTTCAGTAACCCATTTTGTAGGCCCTGTGCCATTACACCATAGTTTTTGGAAGTAGTTCTTTGACAAGTCCGGGTCTGATTTCCAGCTCGATGGAGGTTTGTAACGATCCCAAGAGTGAGATTGAGATGCAAACGAGGTCAAATGCTGTCAATCAGGCCGTTCTTGCTGAATCGGTACAGAGGAATGGAGCGATAGGAAAGGCCTATTGCTTAGGTGAATCGGGTTAAACCTTCAATAACCCATTTTATTAGGCCCTGTGCAATTACACCATAGTTTTTGCAAGTAGTTCTTTTAAACTTGTTCATTAGTATTTTCTATTCTACCTGTGGACATGCAGTAATATTACTTGTCCCTTGAAATGCTTTGAGATGTGTTGTTGAAATCAGTTACTTGCTATAAATGTAAACACAGCGCTCATTCTGGCAGAGTTGCTGCCCAAGTTTTTATTTTGTTGCTGTATAGGTTTATCTAAATACTATTACATGGGAGTACCCACGTGCCCCATCAAAAGCAAGGTAGCATTAGCAGGAAGTGGGGTTGCTTCTCAGTTCAGATAAAAAAACAGAAGGATAATGCTGTGATCATTTACATTGTGTATCATGAAATTCCTGTTACGCAAAACATCAATCTGTGTATTATTTTTCCTACTAGTTCCGCTGCCTCCAAAGTCAGTTTACTACTCCCCACAGTCCCTCTAGTAGATCAGAGTAGCTCTAAATACTTCTGACATAAGTTCAAAAAAAGCAATGCTTTTTTTTTCTGCAAGGCTGTGTTTTAGCAGTTCTGAACAAACATCTACCCTAACTCCTCCTCTCCACTGACTTTTGTTTGCTTTAAGGTGTTTCCAAAGCCACCTACGTGTAACAAGGAGTTTTAATTCTGAAACCCGGATCTAACGTCCTAGTTGAGTATGCAACAACTGCAGTCACCACGAGAAATAAAACCTGCTTAGCTAAAACGACAGTGATATCTCTGGAAAAGCTGACCAATGGTCAAGACAAAGACTTTGGTGAGTCCAGCTGTAAAAAGTTCTCTTAATACTTTGGTAATATTCAGGACTTATTTTTTTTATTTGTTGTGAAGTCAAGAGCTATGGACAAAAAGAGAATCCACCGATACAAATATACTTGAAGCATACTTTCTATTTTTGGATTACTTTTTCTGGGAACTTTCCATTGATACTTTTTAAATGAAGTAACATATTTTTAATTATTAGAGGTAGTCTTCCATAGATAATAAAATTGCTCCTAACAGGTTTTACCAACAACGTTGATGCAGTGGCTGGCAAATATGACTCAGTGGAGGAAGAGGAAAAAGAAACTGGAAATGAATATTCTTTCTCCTCAACTGCCTAGGCATTATGGAGGAGTACTTTTCCAAACAAAGGGTGAGTTGCCATCAGTGGATATGCACTGCTGACTAAAAATAGAAAACTAACACATAAACTAAAAATTCTGCATTAAGAAAAATGAAATGCTTTCACTGTACATTCTAATATTGGGAGCTAATGAGGTATTTTCTGGTAATGAATATACAGCATGTTATGATCCTATTTGCTGTTCTATTTTTTTTGCTTCTCCTTGCTTTTCTCAGTGGCTTGCACCATTGTAACAGCTGGAAGAGATTTATTGATGTTTAGAGCATTGGGTTGAGTCATTATGTAATGAAATTTAGTTGTGCTAACGACTGATTAAAAATACTGTATACCTTTTATTTGCAATGAACTGTCAGAATAGTGTACTTTCCTGTTCTTTCTTCTTCCCCTTTAAGCATTTAGTCTTTAAGCATTAGTTACCTCTTTTTCCTTTGTCTATAGAGTTCATCCCACAGCTCTGACTTTGGGATTTACCTCTTTTCAGTGTAACTTTCTGAAAATGTTGCACAGAGTATTTGGGTCCTTTTGGAATTATAGCACTTGAGTTGCTTTCTGTGCATCTGTTTGAAGTTTGCCCGGTTGTGGGTTTGTTTTAATTTTTTTTTTCCTTTTCAAACTGAGCAGGTTACATGTCCTTGGCAAGCTCCTGCTTAATACTCCCACAACTGGCGGTGAGATTTGTGGACGTGGAAATTTAAAATGCCTTCCTTTAAGTTCTGCTGTTGTTTACCTGCTCATGTTTTTAGGCTGAAGAGGACTGGCAAACAGTAACGGAGGTAGCAATGGCATAGAAACTCTATCATAATTACGTTTGACATATAAGAGAAGAGGTTAAGGATGTTTTAATAATTTCTGTTTGGTTGGTGGGCATAGCACGTTTTCAGAGTTGCAGTGAAGGAGGACGTGGTAGTCAGCAGAATGTTTTTCAGTCCTCCCCCACGTCCACATTGGTTGTACTGAAATATCGCAGGAAAGACAGAAGTTGCTGTGCCAGGCTTGTGTAAAAGGGTGCTGAAGTGCCCTGAAACTTACGCGTCACTGTAACTTGGGGTGGGGGGGAGATAACCACACTAACCAAAAAAAAAAAAGCAAAAAAAAGTACAGTGAAAGTTATGGTGCAGGTAGCAAACAAACGTGTTCTATTTCTAAGTATTTATAAACGTGACATAAAGTATTGTCTCAGGCTAAAAGCCACCAGGAATATAATTTCAGTCTCTTCTTTTCCCCAGGCTGGCCGAAGAAATACGTGAACCGCCTTCCAGGTTGAAGAACTGCCGTGAACACGCAGGGTGGCAGACGGG
>NW_009648876.1:8875767-8888655 GCF_000708025.1 Charadrius vociferus | reverse complement strand
GGGCCGGCGGGGCACGGCCTTTGCGCGGCCGCCGCTGAGGCCGGTGTAAAGTGCGGCCGTAGTTTTCTCCTCTCCCGCAGCTCCTCTGTACCCGCCTCGTTGTGCCGCTGCCGGGGGTGCCCTGCCGTAGAGGTAGAGCTACGCCAAATATGTGCTTAAGCAGGCCCTGCTGCCGTTGAATATGTGCTGTTTAGTTTGGGTGGGTTATTACATATGCTGGTTGTTATTAAAAAAAAAAAAAAAAAAGCCCTTAGTGAACAAAAGTGGGAGAGCAGGTTTGGAGGATGGCTGTGTTTGAGTAGTGAAAACAAGATTTTTATGTTGTCAGTTTGACAACTTGCAGTTGCTTTGGGTAAGTACTAAGTCAGTTTCCTCGTGTATTTGAGTTCCTCCTTAGAACTGAAATAGATTTGTATCTGAAATGCTGATTTTGGCGTAAAAACAAAATTAAAGACTTATTAACCAGATTATTAGTGCATAATAAATGGAAAGAATAGGTTGGAAGAAAAGTGCACAGTGGACTGTACTAATTTAGTGGTATTTAAATTCATAGTCACATGAGGGACTCTGATCTCTCTATGGTGAAACTCTTAAAACATTGCAGAGAGAAATGTTTTGATTTTGTTTGGGTCTGCTTCCAAGGATTAGTGGATATTGGTGATCTTCTGTATTGGCACACATTTACATGTGGTGTATAAATGTTTAAAAGGTGCTGAGATGAAGGAGGGGCATTTAGAATAATCTGTTTTGAAGAAACTGTTGTTATTGTTTACAGTTGCTTCTAGAAGCATTTCAAAGTAATGTGTTTCAAAACTGCTTATTCAGCTATAGGATACCTTTCTGAATGGTATATCAAACATTTTTGATAAGCGTAATGGTTAGAAAGTCCTAACTGTACTCTTGCATCCAGTCAGAGTAATTACATAAATGCTATTATTTACCTGAGAATCAAGCCCTCATAGTTAGGTGTAGTCGGCCTGTGACTCTGTGCACTTCAGTTGTGGCGTCTTTGCGTGACACAGCGCAAGATTGCCGTGGTGCAGGGATGCGATGTACATTCAGCCTCAGCAGTGGGAGGGACGAAGCAAGGCAGGAAGGACTGCTGGTCTCGTCTGGGTCTGGGTGTCCCATGCTGCAGCAAAGCTAAAGCAGCGACACCCCAACACGGGAGCTGTTGCTGTTCAGCTGTTCTGAAAAACACTTTGCTGTGGTTTTCTGAGGTGGGCAATATGTATTTTGTGGCAGTCAGGTGTATGAAGTTCGGTGTGTAGTCTGTAGGTCAGCAGGGTTTGCTGTTCTGGTCTAATGTAATACATCTCCACACCTATCCCAGAAAATGTGCCTGGATAGCTATGACAAAGCTATTGAAACTGAATGTAACTTGTCAGGCCACAAATTTCACATTTGATGTATGATGAAAAATGTAAGCGTTACTGGCTCTTGAAAACGAAGGAAAGGGTGTCAGAAAAGATGGAGGGAAATTTGATTACTAGCAGGTTCTGCCTTCTGAGCAGGAAATACCTTAATAGAAAGGAACAGTATTTAACTCAATAAATCCCACAAATCTTTTATGTATGTATATGCACTTCAGTAGTCACTGCACACTGGTGCTTGTACATTGGCCTTGTGGAGCAGTAACTGAGCGGTAAAAATAACATCCATGTAAAACCATTTCAAGTCTAACTAAAACAAAATGTGGAGAAAAGACTTTGAAGTCCAGTAGAGAAAGTGGGAGTTCATGTTGCAGTGTGTGGAGATGGCATTGGTGGACTTTGTAGCAGATGCTTATGGAATGGCTGAAATGGTCTTTAAGTTGCTATTTTCTCTGTTTTTTCAGGAGATAACTTTAAAAGGAGAGATTATTCCATTTGTGGTTATAACTGAGATTGTTGCCTCATGCAGGTGGTTGTGTCAATACCCCATTTTTCCGGGATAATTCCTTCACCTTTTGCACAAAATATATGGATTTTGATGTGTTAGGAGAGAAATGTCTTAAATTCTAGATCCTTTTCAGATACCAGGCTGTTCTTTCCTCTCTTTGCTGAATTGTCTTCTGCCTCTGATTTCTCTGTACTAATTATGATTTCCAGGTATTCTCTCCCCTTGCATTTGCTCATTTTTGTTCCTTGCCCGATGGCCTTGTTCAGCCTGATGGCCTTGCAACAACTTAAGCAAAAGTAATGGTGGAAGTGCTCTTTTGCCCAAGGTCCCATGTGGCTTCCTCTGTTGCAATTGCCATGACACGTAGATAGCATGCCCATTAACATGTTGGCAGACTAATTATCATAGTATTTCTGTTACAGTGTGGAGATAAGCGATAGTGATTGCACCTGTGGAAAACTTAAGAGTAGAGTACTCTGTAGAGTTAAGTTCTCCTGTCAGTCTGTGTTTTGTAGGAACAATTTTTAGATGGCTTTTTGGAGCTTTCATCACATGCTGACAGTTGATTATTTCCTAATGATATTGACTGTGAAATGTGGGGCTTCTTTTTGTTTATGGATGTTGTTGGTCTGTTTTATTAAAAGTCAGCATTAGAATGAAACTATTAGGTTAAATTGTTATTTAAAAAACTTGAAAAGTTTTTAGCTATCATATAAACTAAAGGTGCAATGTCATTATAATTTCAGTACAGAGAGCTAGGTCTTTACAAGTGGAGAGTTTCCCAGTCTTCGGTAGCATGTGTAATTGCTGGGCTAGAGGCTCATCAGGGTGTTTGTGAGAATTGCTGATTTAAATCTCAATTCAGGGGGATTCCTGCATGTCTAAAGCTGTTCATTAACTTAGTATAGTCTAAAATGAGACCTAGGAATATTTTCCCAGGCTACCTCTTAGGGATTCAATTAGACTTTTACAGTAAATTCTTAATTATGAGGCAGTGGGAATTTAGATATCCTAGTTGCTCTAAAAACCTATATAAATTATGTATTATAAAATGTATTAGGAAGCATACAGCAGGTATTCAGGGACAGTGTAGATGTAGCTGAGTAGGGTTTTTTTTTTTGAGGGGTGTGTGGGGTGGGCACTTCTTGCTTGCTTTCCCAGGTGTTCACAGGCTCCTGTTGAGCTTTTCAGGTGTGTCTCTTTTTCCCAGTGCTCCTCCAGCTTGTGAGTAATTGAAGATTTTGAAAGCCTTAGGTCGGTGCCCAAATGGTAAATTTGAGTTTAAATGAATGTTGAAAGGTGCATCTTGATATATAATGTAGTGGAATATGACACGTGTACCTCTTAAAAAGTTATTTCCTAGCATTGCTGTAGGAATGTACTCTTGTGGAACATAGTGGTGTTATTCCTTGGTATTTGCATATAGACCACATGATGAGTTACTGAAAATGGTTAATCATGATTACAAAATTCTTACAAAATTTGACACAGCGGAAAACATAAAACAATTACACTTAGAAATACTTTTTGCTATTTGATTCTTAAAGAAATCAGAGGATTAAACAGTTTGCAAGAATTCTTGAATGAGCAGAATAAATAATTAAATGCATTAGTGAAAGGCCTTACAGCAGCATGTATTTTTTTTGTGTAAGCAAGTCCTTTTTTGTAGTGTGTTTTTTGTGCTGCATGTCTACTCTGACCTACCCTAGACTTATTGCTTTAATTACAACATTTCTTGCCCAAGTTTGTTGCTTGAGTCAAGAAGTGATCAGAAGATGGGCTATTTTAACACTATGTATTTAACTTGTACCATGTCGAATATTTGTTATTTTGAAGAGGTTGCTGCATCCCAGGGGTCTTAAATTTCTGTTTCACCTTGTAATTGTGTGCATTGCTTTTAGGATTTTAGAAGCTCTGCTCATTGTTTATTGATTGTAACTCAGTTACAGTATTTGAATGTGTGCCTGTCATTAAGTACATTTAATATTTTGTGGTTAAAAATGTTTGGTCTTCAGTGTTCTGCTAATGGTTCTCTCTTTATTATAGTGATAAACAGAGAAGTTGACCATGACAACCTTCCTGGAATTTATCCAGCAGAATGAGGACAGAGATGGAGTTAGATTCAGCTGGAACGTTTGGCCTTCAAGTCGTCTTGAAGCCACAAGAATGGTAGTCCCAGTGGCTGCCCTCTTCACACCACTAAAAGAACGGCCAGACTTGCCTCCTATTCAGTATGAGCCAGTTCTGTGCAGCAGGACCACGTGTCGAGCTGTTCTGAATCCTTTATGGTAAACCTAATATATATGTTATGCCAATATTTTTCCATACAAACAATCTTTAGAATAGTGCAAGTGAAACTGCAAAAGATCTGGTGCGTGGAAGTTCAAGTACTGCTCATAGGAGTATACAGGTCAGACTTGTAGATCTTACAAGTTTCTGCACATAGATTTTCATAGGTAACATATATACCTAAAACATAACTTTCATTTAACTAGTCTTTACAACGTCCTTAATTAATGATTAGGTATGTTATTTTTCTGGAACTACACATCTTCTGAGTTAGTATACTCCTGCATTTTGCCTCTAGAAAATAACTAGGGTAAGAAGTTAGTACGCTGTATCTTTTTAACTACTGGGCCCTGGTATAGTTAAATTTCTAAGTAAAATAAACTGTATTTATTACTGACCTTAGTCCATATGTAGACCAAAGCAGGTTAGCTGGTTTAGTTTCCCAAAACAGAAACTGAAAGATGTGATTGATAGGTGGGTAGATAGATAGATACATCAGAAGTTGGCATGAGAGAGGGTGAAAGCTGTTTAAGCTAAAGCGTGATATTGGCAGAAGCACAAATGATTGTGAGCTACTTATGGATAAGCTTAGATTGGAAGCAGAGGAAGTGTTTCATATGTCGTTTTCAATCACATTAGTATGGAGAAGAAACGGAACAATTTCTAAGGTGGAGTTTGATAGGCATAGGAAAGGTACTGAGTGATAGTGAGAGATTAGACATGATGTAAAAGACCCTGTAGAACTCACTCAGTTTTGTGAATGACTTGTCCCCGCTTGGGAGTAAAGGTGATTTCAAAGCAGATGCAAAATTGTGTTTCGTTGTTAAACAGACACAATGGTTGACTACACTGGCAGTCAAACTTGGTGGAAGCTAACCTTTTCAGAAGCATTATCATTTATTGAGGGCTGGAAGAAAAATAATGGAAAGACAAAGCCATAAAGGGTCAGTCAAATCCCTGATATTACAGTGAACTGTGTACGTTTTTCCTGTCTCATGTCTGCAAATGATTATGGGATTTTTATTTTTTTTTACAAGGTGTGTAGAGACTCAATTTGGGGGGGCCTTTTGAAGCCTGTGTGGCATAGTGTGTTAGGCTAGATAGTCTGCAGCCCCTGAAATTGGTATAGATTGTTTGATCTCAGCAGAGCTGTGTTGTGTTTACAGCATGCTGGGATTTATCCAAAGATTTAACGATATTTTAGAAAGACTTTTGTCCTTGTAGACAGGAGAAGATGTGATAGCAAGAAATGTACATTGAGAACGTGTAAAGTTTACTGTCCCTTAAGATGTGAGTAGGACTTTGTAAGACATCCGTATGGCATGAAGGTACAAGTTGGATTTGCTGTTTTAACTATATGAATACTAATAAAAATGTTGATAAAAGAAGGTAGGCTCATCAGTTGAAAAAAATGTTATTTTCACTAGAGAGATAGTTGTCAAGTTGGAACCTGTTTTTTTTTAGGGCATAATGTATATTCAGGATAGTCCCAGACTGACAGCTAATAGGCATAGCCTGAGAAAGGAGAAAGGTAGGGAGAGTTAAAATGATTTGCTTAAAACTATGCAGAAAGTCTCTAACAAAGGTACTGAGTCTGTATTCTTAAATTTTTCACTTGCTGCTTTTCCTTGAAGACCATTCTTCCTCTCTAAAGACAATAATTTGCCCGATGTGTCTGTGTAAGACTACACTTATTTTGAATTTGTAATATGGGTATTTAGGAGACAATATACTGTCTCCTAAAGGAGGAAGCTTTTTCAAAGTCAGTGTGTTTTTGAAAAATTAAAAGAAACTTATTCTAGGGTCAGTGGTGGAAAAAGAATTGTTCATGCTATGTAAACTTTTCTTATTGTATTTTTATAGCCAAGTGGATTATCGAGCAAAACTCTGGGCTTGCAACTTTTGTTATCAGAGAAATCAGGTAAGAAAATGAAACATTTGGGAGACAGAAAATCTTTTTTATAGGGTAACAGTGAAAATCCGCGTTTTTAAAGTTGTAGTTGTGAATTGAAATTGACAGCAAGAGTATGAGTGTGCAGCTGTATCTTCAGAGATTGCATTGAGGTTTTTTTTTTCATGACAGCAGTAGTGAACATCTGTTGCAGAGGAAAGTAGTCCATATGTATGGTTTGGTTTTGTAAAAGTTATAATCTTCTGTTCATACTTAATTTCTGTGTTTTTTATTTACAGTTTCCTCCTACCTATGCCGGCATATCTGAAATGAATCAGCCAGCTGAACTTTTACCTCAGTTCTCCAGCATTGAATATGTAGTACAGGTAAAATCATTAAATAAAATCTTTAACATCTATAACCTTGCAGTGTACAGAAATAATTAATTTCAATTTTATTTCTTCACTGTGTTTTAATGACTGTGAGTCTATATGTGCATGTATATATGTTTTTAGTAGATTGAACATGTATGTCATCAGTTGGAACTGGAAAACATAACTTTTTATCAGAACACAAAGATGGCTAACAAGACTGTTTTTTTTTAAAAAAAAAAAAAAAAAAAGAAAAAAGAGAGGTCTCTTCTAAAGGTAGTATTTTTGTTACACCTGTTTCTTTACCAGGAGTTTAATTTGTATTTTTGCTGGGGTCTGCTTATGGCTGTTGCTTCCTCAAACGATTTCAGTTTAAATTTGGCTGACTGTTGATTCATCTGTCATTAATCATTTGAGTTTAAGTTTGTGATTGAATGTTTATGAGTTAGTTTTAGGGCTAGCTGGTTTAGAGAAAACAGCTAATACATATTCAATTCAGGTGTTTGAATTTTAATATTAATCCTTTTTTAGGATAGAAGTTACTTGAATAGAAACAAAAAATGGACCTACAACCCAAAATTGCAAACATCTGCAATTGCAAATTTGTAAACTCTAAATTCCATTTTTGGAGATTAAAATTTGTAAGAATTCAGCGAGGTATTCACGTAATGGAAACTGGAGAGTG
The DNA here is from genome assembly GCF_000708025.1 of Charadrius vociferus. Taxonomy (NCBI): domain Eukaryota; kingdom Metazoa; phylum Chordata; class Aves; order Charadriiformes; family Charadriidae; genus Charadrius; species Charadrius vociferus. The sequence continues at coordinate 8,881,538 of NW_009648876.1, read as the reverse complement.
AAGACTGAACAGAATCTCTCCTTTTTGCCAACTCATGTTATGCAAAGTAAAGGGGATTTTTGCTCACAGTACAGCAAAATTAGTTTAGAAAGAATAAAGAGAAATGATGATCTCTAGAGTAAAATTATGGGGTGAAATGCTGCAGAATGTTATAAGGTTGGAATATTTTATAATTGTGAATAGCTTTGACTATTACGTTTACGTGGAGCAATAAAAACTCATTATGTATTAAAAGATTTATACATGCTTCAAAACTACCATGACATCTTGAAAGAATTTTTTTTTTCTTCTGTAGTAAGCATTTCATTTTTGTGCAGAGTTCATTATGGTAGGGGTTTCATTCCCGTTTAGCCCCAGAGATGGATTACTATTTGATAGTAAGGTAAGTTAGATGGAACATTGACATTATCCGTATGATTAAAATTAAAACTTTTGTAGAATGTTCTTCATTTGTTCACTTTTGATCCTGTAAATATTGCAAGATTTTTCATGTGATTATATTTGTGTTTCTTAAAGCGTGGTCCTCAGATGCCTTTGATATTTCTTTATGTCGTGGACACATGCATGGAAGATGAAGACTTGCAAGCTCTGAAGGAGTCCATGCAAATGTCACTGAGTCTCCTGCCACCAACTGCATTAGTAGGTCTCATTACCTTTGGCCGAATGGTGCAAGTTCATGAGCTTGGCTGTGAAGGAATTTCCAAAAGTTATGTCTTCAGAGGAACAAAGGACCTATCTGCAAAACAGCTGCAGGTAACGTACAAAAGCAAGCAAAAATCATCAAGGTGATGGTGATGAAGAAATTCAAATAGTCTGTAAACAAATTTTGTAATAAAATCTTGTGTATTTGACTGCAGGAAATGCTAGGGCTTACAAAAGTAGCTGTTTCACAAGTCGGGCGGGGTCCTCAAGTGCAGCAGCCACCACCTTCTAACAGGTAATGTGCTTAACATGTCTAAAAAAATACCTTGACTACACTGATTTACTGGAAAAATTAATGTTTTATGAGAATGAAAACAATCAATTGACAGTGGAACCTTTTGATCAGGCACAAATTTACTAGGAGACTAATGGTTATAGTGTGTTTCTTTCCTACAGTTTGTACTGGCAAGAAAATAATGGGTGATAGTAAAATCATCTGGATGATGCTTTGGAAGTGTTCTGAAACAACATTATATAGGCATATTAGACATATATAAATAATGATGCTTCTCTTGGTTGGTATGCTGGAAAGTGTTAATAGCTACTTTAGTGCCCCTTTTTTATGTGGATATCCAGTTTTGCCTTCCCCTTTTCTCCCCCTTCCACTACTCTTCCCCTCCGCTTCTGTTTGTTTGGAAATTGTGGGTTGATGTTTGATTCTCCTGTGTATCCCACTGTGACATAGAAGAAATTGATGAAATTAAAAAAAAGAAACAGTTTTGCAGTCTCTGCCTTCTGATAAATAGCTGCATTTGTAGACAGGCTGTAGTGGAGAGCACGAAAAATGCTTTATACGTTAATGCATCTTCTGACCTTTGATTTTCACTGAAGTAGTGAAACTTGGGTTTCTTTTTGAGATTCATCAACCATCATCTGCTGTGTTCTTTTGACTAGGTAGGGTTTTTCTGGATAGTGGTGCTATCTCTAAGTTAGCAAGTTTTTGTTTTACAAGAGCTTTGCTGAACTTCTTAAGCTGAGTGTGCTGTGTATGTAGTAATCCCAAACCGTGTGATCTTGGTGAGGCAGAGATATTGCTCTTGAATCCAGACTAGAATCTAGAATTTGAAATTGCTAAGATATAGCTAATATATTTCTACTAAGCAACTGATAAAATTTTTATTTAACAATTTGAATCTAATCTAATTTGTTTACAGATTTTTGCAACCAGTGCAGAAAATTGATATGAATCTTACTGATCTTTTGGGTGAACTGCAACGGGATCCTTGGCCTGTTCCACAAGGAAAACGGCCCTTACGTTCTTCTGGAGTGGCTCTTTCCATAGCTGTAGGGCTCCTTGAGGTAATAGCTTTAACTACAGTTGTGCTAATATGTAAATAGATCGTTTTGTTGCAGAAAAAGCTGCCACAATCGATGTGTAAAAACCTGAGTAATTGATGCATATTAAATTTGTATGATGATTCTGATGGATATTATTCCTGACATACATAGAGTAATTGTAGGTGTTACACATTTTATATGAGGCAAAATTTGAATTAACAGTGCATTTTAAGTTTTCAGAGGGAAAAAGTACAGTTATTATTAGAATCCTATCGATGTGATAAATACCTGCGTAGGTATTTCTTTTCTTCAGTTTGTAGAAAAACCTGATGGTTTTATTTGTCTTTTATTTCCTGCAGTGCACTTTTCCTAATACTGGTGCACGTATAATGATGTTCATTGGAGGACCAGCTACACAAGGACCTGGCATGGTTGTAGGGGATGAATTGAAGTTACCTATAAGATCATGGCATGACATTGAAAAAGACAATGCTAAATATGTTAAAAAGGGTACAAAGGTAAGAGATTATCATGGGTGATATTTTAGGCATCTTACCAGTAAATAAACATTCACATTGCCTGGCACTGTAAAGTACTGTTAGTAGTAGCAAATGTATAAGGGGGTGGGAATTGTGTGGTTTTGTTTACCTGTCTCAGAATAGTGGTATGTCTTCAGGAATTTCTTTGGAAATTTCAGCGTATTGAGTTAGGACTTTGGCTAGCTTTACATTAAAGTACTTTGTAGTGTTTCCCTGGTTTAAGTAAGAGAAGATTCGTGTGATTAAATGATATATCTAGACTAAGGGTGTCTGCTTCTAAGACAGCTGCTTAAAACTGTCTCTGTAGTTGGGGGAGGGTTGGGCAGTCGGGTGTAGGCATAGTTCATTTCATCCTAAATGTACGTTTGGGCAGGTGAACTGCCTCTAAAACCTGTTGAATTAACTGATTCTAATGGGAGCTTAAATAATTATCTCAATTGCAGGCGCCTGTCGTTACAGACAAATTCAATTCTTTGTGTTGGATCTAGTACTTAATGCAAAGTTTAAAAGAGGAGGTAATTTTTAGTTTGATTAGCAGCCATTGGTCTGTCTAGTGTGAGTCAGGTTCTCAGCTGGTCAGGAAAAAAATACAGGTGATGAAAATTTCAGTTTTAATTTTAACTTCAGGAAAAAATATTCTTCTAGCTTGTTTCAGAATATGATGTGAATATGTTGTGTTAGAAAAACTTCAGGAGTTTAGATTTTAATATGAAGATGAGGAGAGTTCACGTCATGAATTGCTCTGAACTGTATTTTCATCTTGAATTTAGCATTTTGAAGCCCTGGCTAATCGGGCTGCAACAAACGGTCATGTTATTGACATATATGCATGTGCGTTGGATCAGACTGGTCTTCTGGAGATGAAGTGTTGTCCCAACTACACTGGGTATGTGCCTATTCATTTTTAAGTAGTGTATGAAGGTGCAGGGGTGGTTTTTTTTCTTTTTTAAAATTGTTTATCAGGAAGAACTTAAAAAAAACATTCTGCTACTTTAAAAAAACCCCGAAACAACAAACCCCCCAAAACCCTACAAACCTACTCTGATATACTGTGATGGTTGCATTTGTACCAGAATTTCGGAATTTCTCAGCCTCTGGCAAATTTGTCTCCATAATTGTGGGTTTAATCAGAAGGGGGTTTGCTGTTTTTTTTTTCTATTTTTAATATGATCTGTTCATGGCTTAAATGACATGAATATCTTCCAAACAGGTAATTTATCCTATGTACTCTTGCTATTTTTCTTTTTCAGTGTGTGTATATGTAAGCTGCAGGTTTCAGTAAAGTTAAGGACCTGTCATCCTTTTTCTTGCTCTTCAGAGGGGTACAAAACCCTGTGTTATTCCTTCTGTCTTGTTTATGCCCTTCTTCTATGTATTATTATAGTTTCAACTACTGTCTTAGATGATTATCACATCAATTGCTCCTGATTTTTGCTCCCTCTGTCCACTTGTACATTTCAGACATGATCTTGTATTCCCTCCACCTTGTCTTGCCATCAGTTCCTTTTAACAGGGTCAAAGCAAGTTCTAGTCTTTCTCGTGAAACCGCTCCCCTATTCTCTGTCACTGTGGATGACACCCTCATCCCAGGCTACAGATCTGCATAAGAGGAAGGGTAACTTTTGACTCTTGCTTGTGTGTTGGTACCTCATTAATTTTGTAAATCCTGGCAATTCTTCCTCCATATTCTTTTCAAAGACTGTCTTTTATTTTTCTTTCTCTTTCTGAAAGTCTTTTCTACGCTTACAATATTTCATCTTTGCTAGTATAGCTGCCTGCTTTACCTACCATTTGATTTGTAGGTTAGACTTCTGTGTTTGGTCTGGATTCTTTTGCCAAGCTCATTTTTTCTTGCTTCTTGTTGTTAGCTGTTGTCCTGGTTCCGGCAGGGATGGGGTTAATCTCCCCCGGAGCCGGCAGGGGGCAGGTATTCCATACCACGTGACCCATGCCCGAGCTATAAGAAGAGCTAGCCGGGGCGAGGAGAGGAGTCGCCACTCGGGGGTGGGCTGCGGCGGTGCGGGTCCGGTCGGTGCGCTTCGCGGCGGTACTGTAATCGCGTTTTTGTCTTTTCCTTTTGCTGTTCTGTTAAATTGCACTCTTTTAACCCACGAGTTTGGCCCTGTCATTTTCTTTTTCCACGACTGTGGGAGTTGTGCGAGCGGCTGCGTGGTTCTTTGTTGCTGGCTGAGGCCAAACCACGACAGTTCTTTTGGGCGCCCAACGTGGGGCTCGAAGGATTGCAATAACAAATTTCTTGTATTCATTTCCCATATTGGTTGGATAGATGCTGGTTACAATGTTACTTCGTTTGTTTGCGTGGCTGTGCTTTGCAAATTCTTACATGCTCTATCTACTCCCCGTGATGCTGTTTGTTATCTCGGGGAGAGGGATCAGGGCTATAATTTTGCTGTCATTTGCAATTTCAGCTTATGATATGATAACATCACTATTGAAGTGGCTTTGTTGGGGTGTCTATGCACTATTGCTGTCTTGTCCATACCTTGGTTATCATCTTTCAGAAGTTATTAATAATATCACCCAATCTATGGGAGAAACAGGGGGAGATACTTTCCCCAGCTCTTTTGCCTCCCTTTTCTCCTTTGGGCCAGATATGACACCTCTTGAGAACTTTGAATATCCTTGGGATGCTCAAACCAGCATGTTTCTATTGCTATGCCTGCTGAATGTTTTTCAGATCTTGTTTAGGGTTAAGCAACTGTTTAAGTCTACCACCCAGAGATCTGCCCCAAGGCTGGATAGTCAGGGGTGGCATGGCATGTGGGAGAATATGGGCAGGTATCTAGAGAATTTCTCACCTCCAATGGTTTGGGACTTCACCCTCGAACAACTCCAGGACCCTGATAAAGTAATAGAATATTTAAAAGGAAAATGCTGTGGCTACTCCAGAGAGGCACAACTTACGGCACTGTGCTGGGCCCTGGCCAGTATCTACCAAACACTGCTCAGTACTATGCAGGACCCTCAGGGGAAAAAGAGGGAAATTAGAGTGGCAGACAATGTGGCTACTCCGACCCCGGTGCCAGACAATGTGGCTACTCCGACTCCAGTGGCAGACAATGTGGCTACTCCGACCCCGGTGCCAGACAATGTGGCTACTCCGACTCCAGTGGCAGACAATGTGGCTACTCCGACCCCGGTGGCAGACAATGTGGCTACTTCGACCCCGGTGGCAGACACTGCAGCTATTCCAACCCCAGTGGCAGATACTGTGGCTACTCCAATCCCGGT
>NW_009648876.1:8840116-8872176 GCF_000708025.1 Charadrius vociferus | reverse complement strand
GCTCGGTGGGCCCACGATGCTTCAGGCCATCCAGGGAGAGATGCGACATACAGATGGGCTCGTGACCGAGGGGTGGACTTGACCATGGACACTATCGCACAGGTTATCCACGAATGTGAAACGTGTGCTGCAATTAAGCAAGCCAAGCGGTTAAAGCCTCTTTGGTATGGAGGACGATGGCTAAAATATAAATATGGGGAGGCCTGGCAGATTGATTATATCACACTCCCACAGACCCGCCAAGGCAAGCGCCACGTGCTCACAATGGTGGAAGCAACCACTGGGTGGTTGGAAACATACCCTGTGCCCCATGCCACTGCCCGAAACACTATCCTGGGCCTTGAAAAGCAAGTCTTATGGAGGCATGGCACCCCAGAACGAATTGAGTCAGACAATGGGACTCATTTCCGAAACAGCCTTATAGATACCTGGGCCAAAGAGCATGGCATTGAGTGGGTATATCACATTCCCTATCACGCACCAGCCTCGGGGAAGATAGAAAGATACAATGGACTGCTAAAGACTACACTGAGAGCCATGGGTGGTGGGACTTTCAAACATTGGGATGTACATTTAGCAAAAGCCACCTGGTTAGTTAACACTAGGGGATCTGCCAATCGAGCTGGCCCTGCCCAATCAAAACATCCACGTGCAGTAGAAGGGGATAAAGTCCCCGTAGTGCATATGAAGAATATGTTAGGGAAGACAGTTTGGGTTAGTCCTGCCTCAGGCAAAGGCAAACCCATTCGTGGGATTGCTTTTGCACAAGGACCCGGATGCACTTGGTGGGTGATGCGAGAAGATGGGGAGGTCCGATGTGTGCCTCATGGGGATCTGATTCTGGGTGAGAATAGCCAATGAATAGAATTTTATGTTAAATAACTTTGCTGTTGTATGTTATCATTATTATGATGGCTATTAGTGCTGTCAAAGAAGGATCACCTAGATCAATGACAGATGGAATTTGATGAGACTAAGTAAACGGCATAGACTGCATCAGCATACACCCGTCCAGCACCACACACCATCTCATGTGACCTGAGAGACTGTTCTCACAGATGGAGCCTACAGTCATGGACTAAGTGAGTTTAATGGACATTTTAAGTGAGTGCAATGGACATTTTAAGTGAGTTCAACGGACACGTCGGAGGTATGGCCCACAGACTATGGGAACTGTAAGATCTGGGCATGACACAGATGGTATGGAATAAGGGGTGGATAATGTCCTGGTTCCGGCAGGGATGGGGTTAATCTCCCCCGGAGCCGGCAGGGGGCAGGTATTCCATACCACGTGACCCATGCCCGAGCTATAAGAAGAGCTAGCCGGGGCGAGGAGAGGAGTCGCCACTCGGGGGTGGGCTGCGGCGGTGCGGGTCCGGTCGGGGCGCTTCGCGGCGGTACTGTAATCGCGTTTTTGTCTTTTCCTTTTGCTGTTCTGTTAAATTGCACTCTTTTAACCCACGAGTTTGGCCCTGTCATTTTCTTTTTCCACGACTGTGGGAGTTGTGCGAGCGGCTGCGTGGTTCTTTGTTGCTGGCTGAGGCCAAACCACGACAGCTGTGGCAAACCAACTGCAGGTAAAATGAAATGAAGCATTTTTGCGTATCAGTTTAGTAACTGATGTATCTGTGGGTAATGGACCTTCTTAGTTGCCTGTCAATACCTTCATATGTCAGAGGATCCTAAGCACATGCTACGTATCTAGGCGTACCAAGAAGAATGAGAGATGCGGCTGCTGAGTTTCAGGCCAGCTTGACCATGTGAGTCACTGCTGGGTTGCTTCTTTTCAGAAGTGTGTTTGTATAGCCTTAGCATGGGAGTTTCCACTTCTTAGGTTCTTTAAGTTTATTTATAAGCATTTTAAGGATCTTTAAGTTTATTTATAAGCACATTTGGTTCCTATCCTTTTCCTGCATTAAACTCAAGCTGTGTCTTTCTGTATACTACAGAAAGTATGCAGTGTTCTTTTTCTCCGCTCTTGTGACTCACCCCGTTTCTGCTCTTCCAGCAAAACTAGCCTTAGTGTATAGTTTATCCATTTCTCTTTCAGCTGTTCCTATTTTATTTTTGGTTACATCCTACATACAGGGAGGGATTTCTGATTCTGCCTGTCTTTATCGTCTTCTGTCTTTTAAGTATCGCCCTGAAAACTTCTATAACTTCTTCCAGGTGTAATGTTTGACCTATTAACATATTTTAATAATATGATTTAATTAATATGTATGGTTAATAACAATAATATCTCCCATTACTATTTCCTAAATGCAGTATATGATATTTCATGATGAGTGGCAACTGTTGCAGTTACATCCACAGAATACTGCTAAGCATAAAAACAAATTGTGCACAGATTTAAGCCTGAAATAATGAGTGAACTACTCAAAATAAAATGGTGTGGTAGTAGGTTTGGAATACTGAATATTAGAAGTAGTTAACTGACTTGACTTGACAAGGTTTTGAGACATTTGTGGTGTTGAAGTCCAGTGTAATATTTTCCCAGTGAAATATTTTGTTATGTATTACAATCACAGTGACCTTAAGATGCTGACTGGGCAAGAAGCTCACTTACGATATTCATCCCTAACTTTGTAGCAAAACGTGAATTTAATGATAGTCCACTTTAAGACAGCAAAAATGTGCCTCACCATGAACTGTTATTAGTTTTGGCCTTTAATAGAAATAAGCTATATAAATCCCATGTGTAAATTATTGCATAATAAGTAAGCTGTTTTAACTTGAGGGTTTTGTTTGTTCTTTTTGTTGTTGTTGTCTAGAGGCTACATGGTAATGGGAGACTCTTTCAATACATCTTTATTCAAACAAACCTTTCAGAGAGTATTCACAAAAGATATGCAAGGACAATTTAAAATGGGATTTGGTGGCACATTAGAAATAAAGGTAAGAAAAACCACAACATGTTAGCAAAACACTGGAATAGGATGGCAAAGACTTGCAGAATCTCTGCCCTTTAAGGAATTTTTAGGAACGTGCTAAACAGATGCGTTCAGGCTTGGCTTGGATGTAGCCGTTACTGCCTAGCTGTGTTCTTACAGTTCCGTAATTCTGTGAATTTGTTAGGAATAACGTTAGCTCCTTCTTACCCTTCATTCAGTGACAGTTAAAAGAGAGACTGAACTAAAATTAATGTCTCTGTTAGAAACTCACAATGCTGCATGCATAGTTTTTGGTACCGGTAGCAAGTGTTTCTTGGTTTTAGGTCCAGGTTCTCTACATAGTCCAGGACAGCTTTCCTTTCATTTTCCATCCTTACCAGAATCCACTCTGGCACTTAAACAATGTTCATATTTCACCTCTGCTCTTGTGAGAAGCTTAGAACCGAATGTGCTGTAGTTTGAGGTCTGGTCTTCCATGATGCTTCTTCAAAGTATTACAGTCCTGCCTTATAGAAGAATATGGGGCTATTTTCCTGTTTAGTAAAATTCTGTTTAAGTTTATACTACCAGGACAAATAATTGAACCCTCTTTTTTTCATGCGTACATTCTTGTGAATTTTGTTGGAGGATCCTGGAAAATAGGAAAAGGGAGCCCCAGTTCTAGAGGACTGTACAAATCACTTCAAAATGACATTGGAAGAATGAAAATAACTGAATTTTGCTTTTAGCTAAATATGTTTAGGAGAGTATAAGTTCAGTGGGGTGTATGTTACGGGCTTATCTTACCAGTCTTCAGTTTTAATCTCATTTAGTGAATATTTTAATTACTTTGCTAGAAAATAGACACTATGCAGTATACTTTCTAGGCTCCCATGTTTATAAATAATAGTGACTTTTCTGCGTGTTTTAATTTATGTTCATGCTGTTGTTTCAGATGTACTAATTGGTACGGCAAATATTTGTAATTAAGTGTAGAAAGTGAGCACATGAAAAGTTTCTCTGAATGAATCAAGCATTATTATATGTATAACCTTTCCTAAAGGTATCGAGTCTGATTTGAATTAAGGTTTTGATTAACTAATGATAAAATAAGACTGAGTTCTTCTTAGTGTGGCATATTAATTTATGTTTTCCTTCTAAATATGAAGACTTCAAGAGAAGTAAAGATTTCTGGAGCAATTGGACCCTGTGTCTCTCTCAACTCTAAAGGACCTTGTGTCTCAGAAAATGTAAGTTAACTTTGCTGAAAATGAAGGCAATGCATACTATGGAAAAACAGGATTTAGGATTTCTGGATTTGAAGAGAGGCTGAAATTTTTCCATAAATGGAATAGAGTGTGTGTACTTTTCTACTAGTTTCAAATTAAACACACGTAAGGGCTGTTTTTTGGATAGGCTCCTGTTCACTGCTAGATTAGACTCAAGTTGTACTAGACCATGCAGATCCCTTGTCGCTTGGTTAGGTTTGTCCACTGGGTGGTTGCTTAAAAAATAGTACAGAGAAGTTGCATGCTGGCAAAGCAGAAACCAAGTAGAAGGTGAGTTAGCATGCTTTAGTGTTAAACTCAGAGCTATGTCCATTTATCCAAACAGGGAACCATGAAAACATTTTGTTTAGAAAGACTGAGAGAACAGGAGGACACAAGACCACGAGAACATCCCGTTTTATCTTGACCCTATCTTCCCATTTGGATAGCTGTTTCACCAAATGCGTGTTTAATTAATTGGTTAGAATATACAACTATTGCAGACTCCTGAAATAACTCCTTTAAATTTACATCAGACTTAAATCATCGCTTTCTTATCAAGTAATATTATTACAGTTTAATTTTGCATTTGATTACTAATCAAAAACAATTCCTGCAAGTAACTAAAATGTCTTGCATTTGAAAAGTCTCACTTTTGTTCCTAACAGTCTGCATAGTAGAGCATTTTCCAGTATGAAAAAAAAAAAGTGCTTATGAATAGTCTGCTTTAATCAAGCATTTTTCACGCCTAAATTTTCCTTGTAGTTATGATTGCATCTTTGTGAATTAAAAGTCTCAACATAATGAGCATTTTATTTCTTAGTGCTCAGGTACAGTTTTCCGTATTTCGTCACCTGAATGATTGCATATATTATGATAAAATTTAAACCCCCCCAAACCAATTACATGTACATCTCCTTATTTAAGCTACATATTTAAATCATAGGAGGTAATAGAAAATTTAATTGTGAATTCATTTGTTGCCTTGCAATTACATCATGATTAATTTCTATTCCAAAAACCTTTTCATTGAAATGATCTGAATTAAAATTTTTGACATAAAACATATGAATAAAATGTAGATGCATGCGGCTCGTTGCAAGTGGTAACTGGACAACTAACCTAACTGTAATGCTTTCAACAATAAACACAAGCACAGCGACAGTATTGCCAGTATAATTTTACTTGAATGTTTTGTTTGGTTTCACTGGGTTCATTATGGATGACTGGTTATTTTAATTGGTTTCGCTGGGTATTTATATCGTTTGGATGACAAAAAGGAATTGTTGCTTGAAATACATCACTATCTGTATACAGTTAACTTGTTAGTTGTCAGAGACTACGTAACTATATACTGTGTAAGCTACCTACTTGAAGTTTTACTGGTGTGCCGTTCCATTTCACTCTACTTACATGTGCTTCTGACCTCTTCTCTTGGAACTGTTTAAGCAAAGTCTAGTACTTTTTCCTGTTTCTGACTTGCTTTTTCCTTTTTTCTAATGCCATCTCCTTGTCTTTCTAATGTTTTAATCTTTTGCAGCCATTTCCCTTTTTTTTTATTTCTGCATCCAACACTGCAATTGTTTTGTAAGAGTGTTTGTCTGAGAATCTGACAGAGTGTGCGTGGAGAAAACTTGTGACAGAGTAGTCGTAAACAGTTACCTATATTGGCTGGATGTTGTACTTCACAAAGGAAGGTAATACTTCTGGTTTGTAAAAGTCTTATAAAATCTTTCTACAGGAGATTGGAACAGGAGGTACTTGTCAGTGGAAGATTTGTGGACTTAATCCTACTACAACACTTGCACTGTACTTTGAGGTGGTCAACCAGGTAATGAATATTTGTCTACTTGTCTACTAAACACAGTAATTTTATTTTATGTGACTGCTGAAGCCAATGCATTTGTGTGGTTCCCTCAAGCGCAGTAGCAGGGATATAAATGATGTTGCTATTTTGTGTTGCCAAAGTTTAGAGATGGACACTAACAGCTGAATGATGAGCTAATCTTCTTGAATATGATGATAAGAACCAAAGAGCTCTATAAATTTTGAATAGAGTTCTTAATCTAAGTCCAATTTTTATTTTCAGTGTTACTTATTAAAATGTATTTCAGTTGCAATATATGAAAATATTGTAATCTGTATATTTAAAAGCGCTTTTCGGTATTTTCTGGTGTTTTAGTTACAAGGTAATTAATCCATAATGTTAACATTTTAATTTATGCTTTAATTGCTCAGTATTTGCAAGTAAGGATTGGCTTCATTGCAGCGCCTCAGGGGCATATAACCTGGTTTCCTGGCTCCCTGAGGCGTACTAGGAAAGAGGATAAAAACATGACAAGCAAACGTGTCACTTCTTTCTAGTACTTTCCCTTCTTCCAAATATTTGAAGCTCAGGAACTATGTGAGCTGACTGTAGTTTCTATATATTTAGTATGCTATGTTGCATACTTTATGGCCTATGCAGAGGTTTGAAAACTTGATCTTACCTTAGCCATTTTTCATTTTACGTTTTGCATATTTATTTTGGTCTCATTTCATTACTAGCTCTAAAACTGGTCTGGTCATGGTGTGTAATAGTTGATTTCAACTGTCCTTCTCTTTTGGAATTACTTACCTTGTTACCAGGATATAAACATACAGTTCTACTGATCAGAGTTTTGAAATTTCGGTGTACAGCTGGATTCCAATCTTTACATTTCAGTGGCGCTTTCTGGGATTTAATTAATCAATGTTTTAGAGTAGTATTTGTTTTGTTGCCTGTAATTTTAGTGAATCACGTGATGTTCAAATAGAATCTAATTAAATGGGCAATTGTAGCACAGCCCCTTTGGAAACATTGTCTCTGTAAGGGTATGTGGAAGGAGAGAGCATTGGTTGCTTTAAGGGTATCTGGTGGAGGCAGCAACTGCTCCTAACATCCCTTAGCAGTCTCCGGGTTTCTTAGCCGTGTTTAGTAAAGGCACTCAACATCATCAAAGCACCAGACAATGCATTTATATAACTCGAGCTGCTAAGAATTCTATCATTTTCTAGTAATTTGTTTACACGTTTTCAAATTATATTGTAAAATCTTGAGATTCACCTCCATTTAATTTTGTTTGCCTCCTGTACTTAGCACAATGCTCCCATTCCTCAAGGAGGACGTGGTGCAATCCAGTTTGTGACTCAGTACCAGCATTCCAGTGGACAGAGACGTATCAGAGTGACCACAGTTGCCAGAAAGTATGTTTACTTGTGGTGAATCGTTTTTGAAAAAGCAGGGTAGCTATTTGCCTTTTAATCGTTAGATATTTTTAACCAGTCCGTTGTTCTGGGATATGCAGTGCCACAGGTGGTGAAGGCACAACCATACCTTTGAGACAGTTGCCTCTCTTGTTCTGTGGGCTGTTCCGTCTCTGAGAGATTGCAGTGGCTGCGTAATGATGTTATGGGAGTGCTCTGAAGTAACCCAGGTGATTTTTAGATGAAGAGGAAGCTTTGAGTGAAATTCTATGGCCAAAACTGAGGAGATGGTCAGACTTAGGGCAACTATCACTTCATAACTTAACTTGAGAGTGCTGGCTGCAGTTCAGGGGGGTGTAAATACCTGTTCTTCAGTGTGTAACCTTTACCTGCAGCTTCCTTGATTCAATTTACGTCACAATTTCAGAAAGTGATGTTTAATATTATGTAGACATTTTTCAGTGTGCAATGACATTTCCTTTAAGCTGAAGATGATTATTGATTGGTTAATTCGATGGAACATTCAGTTTATCAAAAAAAGCATTGCCCTTACTGTTGATTTAAATATCTCGTTAACTTACTTTAGTTATATTAGTATAATCTTTTTGGCGACTGATAAAAGGACAGATTAATAGTTAACCTTGTAAATTGTAAAGAACAAACAAGGTGCACAAGAAAACTTCTAGTGTGGGAATGTGTGATTAGTTTAATGGACAGTGTTTTCTGTAACTTACCTTTCATAATTAATATGTTTTTAATATAATAACTGTTTTATAAGTGGCATTATATTTCCTTTCACTGGTTGCTTGGCATCTGTACAAATAAGGGACATTTCTAATTAACAAATGGTTAACTGAGAGGCTGCTCATTTACACCCAGTAATTTTTGAAGCTTCAGCATGAGTTTGTTAAACTGCCAACACTGCTTTCTTTGCCTTCATTTTGAAGGGCTATTTTGAAGTTAGACATCTTTTCTTTCACCGTGATGCAAATACTTGTATTTTTCTTTTGCAGCTGGGCAGATGCACAGACGCAGATTCAAAACATTGCTGCATCTTTTGACCAGGAAGCTGCTGCGATTCTCATGGCTAGATTGGCAGTGTATAGGGCAGAGACAGAAGAGGGGCCTGATGTGCTTAGGTGGCTGGACAGACAACTTATACGACTGGTAAAAAGGACTATATTAAAAGAATCGGACTGGTTTCTTGTCTCCAGACATACCATTCTTAAATGACTAGTGTTCAGTCATTGTTTCTTCAAAAATAAAACAATACAAAAAAATGAACTGAATGCTTAATTTCCACGAGTGGGGCATGCAGAATTAACTAAGATTTTCTATTTTAAACAGAAAAAAGAGCAGATACGTTTTTAGTTCATTTATTTATGTTTCCTCAGTCCTCAGCAGTTGGTAATTGCCAGCAATTAAGAGAAGTTCTAGCATGAGATTAGCAGCAATTAAAGCTTTCTCTACTTTCCGCTGCCTATAATGATATTGTAGATTAAATATTTTTAGCAAAAAAAAAAAGTCAAAGTATCCAGAAAACCATATGGAACTTCTTTATTTTGAAAAGTTCAGTTTTCTGTTTGTTTTTACTTCTTACTTGTAAGTAAATAGTTATTAATAATTTAATTTTAAACGTGTTCTCCTGGACTGTTTAATCATCTAACTCTGCTTAGTGATTTTAGAGAAAAAAACCAAAAAGCCATTATAGCATCGTACACAAGGAAATCACTGCTTGCTAAGAAAAGAAATTACATCAGTGTTTTTGCTAGTTCTCTGCTTACAAAGCTGTAAGCACCTCAAATCATGTGTCTATTAAAACCAATGAATGTACAGTAATGGCATTACCAAGCAAGTGCGTTTCTTCATTTAGATTTTTTTTTTTCTTTTATTCCAGTGCCAGAAATTTGGAGAATACCACAAGGATGATCCAAGCTCTTTCAGATTTTCAGAAACCTTTTCTCTTTACCCACAGGTGAGTAGAAGGAAGGTGTGTCTGTAAGGGATAAAGAGAGAATGCTTAGTGCGGGAAGAGGCACTGTAGCACAGAGTGAAATATGTCATTACAGTGGATACCAGAATGAAAAGACTCCCTGCCCCCAGCTCCTGTCTGACACGTGACATTAGGCAAATTGCTTCTGTTGTCTGCTGCTGTGTCGCTTGTTGCCCTCTGTCCTTGCAGCTAAACTTCCTCTAACTATGTGTATGTTTTGTTTTCCTATAACAGAGCCCTCATATTACCTGAGTTTGTAATTCAGATAATGATACTGGTTTTTTTAAGGGCAGTTTAAATGAAGAAATTCAGAAAACATGAGAAAAGATACAGTTTTGCTTTGTTGTTTCTTTCCTATAAGATTTATCATACTGACCTGAAAAGAAACACTTCACTGGTGAACTTGAGCTTGACTATATTAAACATTGAATAGTTTATTTGCTAATAATCCATTCTGATAAATTCCTCCATTCCGATATGTTGCTTTTGGACTCTTCATATACTTCCATGATATTTCTGTTGGAGTTACCTACCAATCTATCTGAAGGCGTTAAGTGTTGTGGAGAGATTGATTCAGCAATGAAAGGATTTGCTTTTTCCATTTTACTAATGAAGTTCAACTTTGCTGTGGTTAACGTTCTTTTTTCTGTTCACATGCTATAACTTACCTTGTGTGTTCAAGCAGAGCAGCCTCCCTCACAGGAACAGTAGAATTTAAAGTTAAAGGAAGGGTTTGGCAATATCCACTCATACTATTTATCAGTTAGTACTGGAGAAGAAGAAATATTAAACTGTTCTCTGAATTCAAAGCTGCTTTGTAGGTTTATCCATTCTGATCTCTGTCTTGCTCTCGTGAGAGTATTAAAAACTGGCAAAGGTGCATATACAAGTTAGAAGTATTAAAGACTTGGAAGTCAGTTTTGTTGTGGCATTTTCTCATGTACTTTGTGGAAAATATTTCTCTCCTTGTAAACTGTCCTTTTTATCTGTAAAAGTTCAAACAAATGCTTTTTGTTTTGCAGTTTATGTTTCACTTGAGAAGATCTCCTTTCTTACAAGTTTTTAATAACAGCCCAGATGAGAGCTCATACTATCGTCATCATTTCATGCGTCAAGATCTAACCCAGTCGCTTATCATGGTTCAGCCGATTCTTTATGCCTACTCTTTCAATGGACCTCCAGAGGTATCATTATATATGACATAATAGTAGGTCAAAAGGTGCTGTTTTGAGAGAGAGAAGATTGTTGTCCTCATGGTTACATGTTATAAAACGTGTTGTTTTAAAATTTGTTGTGTGAGAAAGAGTAGTAACGTAATCTAGAACATACTATGAACAATGCATATCAGAATTCTGATGTAGCACCGTCTTGAGAACAAATGTTAGTTTGTGAAGAGATGATGTTTTAAACTAAAGAGTGGTAATGTTTTTGTTAGTTTTTGAGAGCTATAGGAGTGGTGTTTTTTTTTTTTTTGTGGTGCCAGAGTGTAAACATCAACCAACAAAAATGTTTTTATTTCAAAATTTACTTTTTCTGTAGGGTTTGAAAGAAAAGTTGGGGTGTTTTTGAAATATACGAAATTCCCCTCTATCTTAACACCCTTATCCAAATCTTCTAATTTTGATGTGTTTACCATTATGTATAGATTTGGTCCAGAACCTTCCAGCTGACCTTATCATAGCATATTCTATATAAACCTGAAATAAAAACATGATATTCCAAGAAGCTTGTGAAAGAAGTGTAAGACAGGAGACAACAAAAGTAGGCTGATAGATAAGAGAGAGTGAGGAAATGGAATGGTAAGACAGTGAAAATAAAAATAGAAGGCAAGGATCTTGGCAGGTTGGAATTCTAACTTTGGTTAGTGTGCGTGGTTTTTTTTTTCTTCTTAGGCTATGTCATGGGGATGAAAAAAGACTGTTAATAGTGGAGTTTAAATTAATGTAATGAGGTGGTTTGAGAAGGGCTAGTCACAGGTGTAGAATCATTCTTCCATGTATGAATAACAATTAGTCACATGGGTGATGCAGAGGAGACGCATGATCAAGTGCGAGCTGACACCTCAGTGTGGAATGAGTAATAATATTTTTTTGTTGTTGTTCTTGGAATAGTTAATATTTTTGGTACCCCTAATAAGATTGGTCCAATTAAATCATATGGTACTGATTCAGTTAAATCACATAGTGCCAATATAGTGTCACTGCCCTTAAAAAGATGAATTAAAACCTTAACTATTGCGTTAGATTTCATAAATCCTGAGTATTTACTATACACAGTAATGGTGGATATATATGCACAGTAATAATAGCTGCAAGGACAAGACTAAAAAAACCCAAATAACCCACAACCCCCAAATCTTATACTTGAATAACTACTGAATCTTTATGCATTGAAATATCATTCAAGTTAATGGCATTGTATATGTAAATAAGGAGGTACTTGAAAGACTAGAAAAGTGCATAATAATAAAAGAGGTTTCAGCTCTTGAATACAATTTTTATTACTTTCATGAAGTTATATATTCAGAGTCAGGCTGGATAACTGAGATTGTGTGGGTTGCAGATGTATAACATGAATACGAGCAAATACAGAGCTTTAGTAAGTGATTGAAAAAGTTCCTAAGATTTAGTGACAGATTCAAAAAGCTGGTAATGCCATCTGATTGCTCAATTCTGCATCAGTTGGTAATTTTTTATTTCTTTTTAAATCCTAGCCTGTTCTTCTGGATAGCAGCAGCATTTTACCAGATCGCATTCTCCTTATGGACACCTTTTTCCAGATCCTTATTTATCATGGAGAGGTAAGATTTGTCATTTCTTACATAAATACTCTTTTTCTGTAGGAGTGCTACATTACAAAAGTCAAGCCCCGGTTCTAAACCACTCCAGTGCTTGCCCTCTCATCTGTATGGCTCATACGCGACTCCTAACTCATGTTTGTAGTTCGGTAACCTAACATGCCTGTACACAGATACCTGACATTACTTGATGTTACGGTGCTGGTTTAAGATGAATAAGCTTCAATATGCAGATTATTTGTTTAAGATCAGTATTTTTCCAACTTTCGAGTGCTTTTCACTCGTTTATTTTAGACCTCTAAGTTAGTTCTTCAGGGATAGGGAGTCAGAACACCAAGTTTTATAGTCACTCTTAATCTGCACTGTCCTGGAGGAATGAAACTGCTCCTGGCAGTTGAGTAGATAGACGTTTGCTAGTAATATAAATATAAATGCTTGTGACTTGACTTAGAGGAATTGAGCTGCTGCTTTCTCCTGCTTTGCAGCTGTAAATGGTTCCCAGCTGAGAGTTTGAGAAATACTGTTCTGGATCGTGTCCTCTTAGCTGCACTGTTTAAAATAATTACTAAGCTTTAACACATGATTGGAAGGCAGGCAGGGGCCTCACCAGTGAGGATCTGGCCCCACACTACCTGAGCAAGGCAACCAGAGAGGGTTACAGACAGTATCCAGCTTCACCCTCCAGTCCAGATCATCGCACGAGTCAATGGGGATGAGGCGGGTCTGCGTTCTAGCTGGGTAGCCAAACCCCTGGGTGGGGGTCCAGACAAGTGCGTACATGGCCCCGTGCAGGCACGGCTGCACTGGAGCTCAGGCAGGAGCCAGGAACGAGTCTCAGCTTAGAACAGCTGCCAAGCAAAGGATGAGGGGACACCCACTGAGACTCCCTCCAGGTCTTTCCTAACAACAGCCCGTATCAGTGAGCTGACCTTGAGCAGCCAGCTTCAATACTAGAAAGTGAGGAGGCTGCACTACAGGCCCTGAAAGGTAAAGGTCGGTGTAAATATTTATTTCTTAAGTGTTATAGATATGCATATTAGAGAACTCTAAATAGTATCCTTGACCTCATGAACTAAATGTTTAGCGTACAAAGGATGACAAAAAAGGGAAATACAGAAGGACCGCAAATTCTTAGAGTTCCGAAAAAAATAAATCTAGTGGCATGTTACTTGCACATCTTGGCTTTTAAAAATTAACTTGCATAATGTAGAGCAGAAAGGTGTGAGTAATAGAAAAGAGGCCAGCAATGTCACATTCTCCTCTGAAAAGCCCTGTGTATCTTCTAAGAAAGAAAGGTGAATTAGTTCTAAACTTCTTTCTTCCTTCTATCCCCAGACCATAGCTCAGTGGCGTAAATCAGGTTACCAAGATATGCCAGAATATGAAAACTTTCATCACTTGCTACAAGCTCCAATAGATGATGCCCAAGAAATTCTCCATTCCAGATTTCCAATGCCCAGATACATTGATACAGAGCATGGAGGAAGCCAGGTATGGTAAAATATATAATCTAGGAAGTGATGCATTAGTAACATCATGAGATTTTTTTTTTGGTAGTAAACATGCATTTCTGTGCTAAAGTGTATGTAAGTTGCAAGTGAAAAATTTGGGTTTTTTAAAGCTTTTACAGAGCCAGATGTTTAATAGTACCTTTTGCCTAATTTGTGAATCCTATTATTTATTACTCTTTTTACCATACTGACTTGGACTCTCAGACTGCTTGCGTGAGGTGTTTAAGACAAAAACGATAGTACTTGTCAGGGTCTCTGGACCAATACCAGAAGTATTCTTTTAGTGAATGTGAATATCAATAAAGTATTAATAATTGCTTTGCTAGTGCTTAGAAAAAGACAAAAGCTTACTTTCTGCTGCATTGAAGAGTTGTTAGCAGTTCTGTGTTATAGCTATAGAATCCAGGCAGAGGCTTTATTTATGGAGGTGCTACTTGCTCTTCTCAATAGGTATCTGTGCGTGTTTTTATCTCCAAATAATAGGCATGGTATATTTCATACGCATGTAATTTTTTCTGAGTGCAGGAAAATTCTATTTGAGATTAATTTATTGCCTGTGTTTTGTTTTTTTAAAGGCTCGTTTCCTGCTTTCAAAAGTAAATCCCTCTCAGACTCATAACAATATGTATGCATGGGGACAGGTAAGTGTGAATCTGCTGATGAAGCTTGTATGCATGATTTTATGTTCTTTTTCCCTGTTTCGGAAGTCAAGTGACAGATTGTGTACATATTAGTAACAATACCAAGTTTTGAAACTGAAAAAGAAATGCAGTTTTGGCCTGGGTGCCACTAAAATTGCAAAAGTTAAGAAAAATGGATTTCATTTCTTCACACAAAAATGATCTGGTTTGCTGGTTTAAGCTTCTATTAGGTTGCTTTCGTGTCTAGCCATCTTTCTTAGACAGATACCTTCAAGTTCCTCTGAATGAGAGCACTTACCACACATAAAAACTAAGGGACCTTTTGGCAGTAGGGGAAATAAATTTTGAAGTTAGTGATAAGCAAGAACTGAAAAGTACATCAGTACCAGCGTCCTGCTGTTTTCTAGAATTTTTGTGGCCCGGGTGACCAGGAATCAGTGTTTCAAATCCTGTCTTTTGGAAGAAAGTTATGTAAGAGTTCAGAAGTTAAACTTTATGGAGCAGCTTGTATTCTTGAACATTGCATCGCAGTTCCGTGTTCTCCTTCCAAATTCAGCTTTTATAGTGGGAAGAGAAACACTGCTGTGGGTAAACGCTAGTGGAGTGTCATTTTCTCATGAAAATGTAATGACATGAGACAGTTGAAGCTTCATATTAACTGCGCTTTTAGAGTACTTTGCTAAAGGGCATTCAGTGTTCAAGTCATGAGTGAGAGAGCTCTGTAAACAATTTTACGGCAGTGATTTTTGTCAGTTAAGTTTTATCAAGTTATGTTTTCACATAGACATATTGTTCTAATGAAACTTCAGGCAAGGAAGAGCACTAAGATCCAGAGTGAAAATACTTGAAAACTTTGTTCTGAGTCATGGACAGCATGATTTGAACACAGCTCTCTTGCCTCTAAAGTCGATAACCTAGCTGGCAATCTGTCAGTGTGTCTCTTCGTCGTATTTTCTCCACAACATACACAAAAATCCTGTGGTTTGAAAGGTTTTGTTTTTATCTAAACATTACCTGGAAATTTGAGAAGTTTTGGCGTTTCCAACAGTACAGGACAACTGTTTTCTCTCATTTAATTAGTGAACAAATGAAACAGTATTCCAAATGTAAATGCAAAAGCAAAACAATTCTTGAAGTGATCTCTAAGAAAATTCCTTGTGCTGGACAAGCAAGACTTTAATTCGACAGCTTTCCCTTTTAATATTGAAAAGAATTCAGTTCAAGGGTAACATAAGAAAATGAGTGTTAATTTCCCCAGTGACATTGCAGTGTGTGCGCTCAATGTAATATTCTCCTGTGTTTGCAGGGGTTTTTGTGAACAAAGTTGAACCATGTACAAATTATGAAATGAAAAATGTAACTGTTGGGAGAAAATTTTAAACTGAAATGGTTTTGCTCTTGTTTTTTACATGAGCTTCCTGGATTGTTTTATGTAATTTTATTTTGTGCATAAAGTCTACAGAAAAATTTGTTAGTTCACATTGACCTGAAGAGGGCACCCATACACCACTAAAACCATGTTTCAGGAGGTGATGAATTGACTAGTTTGATTTTTAATATTATAAATAAAGATTTTTTTAAACTTTAGCAAGTAGGTGCCTTATTTTCTGAAAATGTTTTCTATACTATATAATGGTAAACTTTTCATGCAGCTCTATTATGTTGGTTAGTCTTTGAAGATGCAGTTGAAAATTTCAGATTATATTGGATATGACATTTATTGACAATGCCTTCATTTTCATCTTTTTTTTTTTTTAATCTTTTTTCTTGGTAACTATGGGGAATTTACAATTTGAAATGAAAAAAGAGGTCAGTGGCACGAATCTTATCAAATGCCCAGCTAGCTGTCACCAAATCACTGTTAATTAAATTTAAATTCTTATTTTATGCCTTAGATCAAAATTTTAAATGAACCAAAGACAAAACTTAAGGTGGTCTGTGAAAAATCAAAGCTAGTTTTCATGTACTTTTCAGACTTGTACGCTGTGACCTTGCTGGTTTTCACTTTATTGCCAAGCAAATAAAATATTCTGCTACCTTACCTACTAGAGTCAAGGGTTCCCAGTCTTCAGAGTAAAGCTACTGCAGTGGTGACAGCAGCTGCCTGTGTGTATGTGTTGGATGAGGTGTTCAGTTTCAGGAATCGAGTTGGTGCATTGGTTTTAATTACCCTGGATTACCAGTAGCAGACATCGTGAGGGATCTCTTTTCTTAGGGGGTCTATGAGTTCTTTTGATAGTTTATTTACTAGAGGATGATGTGTCTTACGCGTGGAAGGACAGCACAAGGTAGAAAATCATATCCTGGGCTGGAATTAAAGTACTTGTAATTCCTTTGTGGCTTCTTAATAAGAGAGCTCAGGCTTCCCTGAGAGTGGCTGTGTGTTGTGTCAAGTTTTTTGTAGTGATCTAAGAACTCCTCCTGGATTTGTCCCTTCATCATTAACTGGGAACTGGTTTTGGCCAGTTCTCAAAAAGGGGCACCAGTTCTGAGCATCCTCCTTAAGACTCTCATGACTTGTGTTTTGGAAGATATTGTAAGAGTTCACACAGCTCTGATTTCATTTGGAAATATGGGCGCTTAGTACCTTTAAAAGGTTGAATTGTTGAGATTTATAGGAATTCTTCCGACATCTGTAAATGAAAGTAATGGCAGATTGGTTTCAAAGAGCTTAAGAGAGTTACTATGTAACATTTGCAGAGTTGCTGACTGCTGGTTTTAGACTCTAAATTTGTTTAAAAATAGTAATTAAAAGATGGCCATTTTGAACTTCTTGGATTTCTGAAAATGACTTCTTAGGTCAAAAAGCAAATTGCAGAAATCCACCTTAAAAGTTTTTTTTTTTTAATCTTTTGTGATCTGATTTTGGAGTGGCACGACCTTCAGATGTTTTTTTTGGTGTTTCTCTGAGGTGGCACAGAGCTGTAGGAGAGAATTGGTCCAGCTTGCCTTGAGAAAGGTAGCTGACCTTCTCTCGGTGTCAAATCAGACCCTTAATGGATTTGTTTCCTCCTTTTGCCATTTTGATATGTCAGAGCTTCAGTGATAGATACTGATTTGTAGTTTTGTCACATGCATGTTTCTGTTTCTCTCACCTTTGTCAGCTCCATTGAGATAGGAGTGATACAGGAACCGTAGCATGACAGTTTTATTTACTTTTAATTATTTGTAAGTTAGTATTTGGCAGCTCTCAAAAACTCTTGAGTTTTGTATAGTTGATGTAAATATCTTGCTGTACTGCAGCTCACTGCTGTATGCATTAATATGGGAGTGTGGTTTATGCCTGAATTTATGTAAACATACGAAAATTTATGTAAATGTACAGTCTGCATTTTTTTTTGTCGGAGGATTTCAGCAATGGTATGCTTCTAAGGTCTTTCTAAATTTATAAAGTGTTTATTTAATGGAACATACTGTGCCTCAAAATGCCTTTTCTTCACAATGAGTGTAATCGGTTCTTCTTGTTTGCATTTATTTTATAGGAGTCTGGAGCACCCATTCTTACTGATGATGTCAGCTTGCAAGTATTTATGGATCATCTGAAGAAACTTGCTGTCTCTAGTGCCGCCTGAGATTCTACAGTGCATTGAAGGCACAGATAAGCTGTACCCAGATTTCAGCTTTTTCTCTTTTACCCTTTTCCACATCTCTCTTGACAGAATGCTCTGATATGCACAAGCTGCCTGACTAGATGTAAAGCACTGTTGTTTTCAAAGAAAAGCTTTTGTTATCAGCAAATGTTTTAATATGAACTGCAGTTTGTAAAAATGACAGGTAGTAGATTAAATTAAGTTATAATTAGAGGAAGAGGAAGAGTCATTTTGATTACTGTGATACTACAATTACTTTGAGATCGTTTATAACAACTTTGAGATGTGATTTCACTTTCCTTTTTAAATGGTTGAGATTGATTCTGCGCTGCACTACAAAGGCACAGTGAACAATAAAGGAAATCTTTGGTGATGTCGGGCTTTCCAGACTGCCATATGACTACCTTTGTTTACTCAATTTGAGCACGAAGTGAACAAAGCACCAACAAAAAGCGTATAACAGTAGTATTAACTCAGTCTTTTGACTTAGGCTGCCAAACTTTTCTTTCCTGCGGAGGTAGATATTTCTGTTTATGTATTTTTTCATTTTAGGAGTATTTAATTTCAAGTATTTCTTCCCACTTACCCTACTTGATTCTTTGGGAACAGAGTTTTTCTTTATTTCCACGTAAAGAATTTGAATGAAAAATTAAAAAATCTGTTATTGCACAAAATTTAAATCCGAATGTTGCATTTTTGACACAAGTGTCTATTATCAAACACAGCAATAGATGAATATGCTCAAAAGTTGACACTTTTAGCTTGAGCTAAGAAATCCTACACTACCAAAACAAACTGACTAAGAGTACAGCCTTGATTTTTGTCTTGGTGTGTATACTTTAAGAAAAATTTACCTTTTTTGTTATTGCCTTATAATATTATTACACTAATGCATGACACTGCACATCTGCTTTTTGTTTCTGCATCCTTTTTGTTATGAATTCAACAGGCTATAGCTCTTGTCGAAACAGTGTTATATAGAATGTGATGTAATTAATTTGATATTTAGTTCATACGTGATTTTTTTGCGGTGGATAAATTAGTAGGCTTTCCCATTTACTTGTTAAAGTTTACACATAAACCAGATGTTTACATAGGCAATACAACATTTTGACAAGTAAAGATGTGAAATGTGGTAGTGGGCAATAAAACATTGTGCTAAGTCAAAACGAGAGTTTTGACGTAGGAAATTCGATCATATACTGATGTGATAAGCATGAGGGTTTTTTTTCTGTTTTCTGTAAATTCTCAAAAACTCGATTAAATCAGTTGCTCTCCATTTCTTTGATGTAAACAAGATGAGCTCCTTTTGCCTCAATACAAATAAAATACATGTTTTTCTCTCACTTTTTGTATTTATTGTGCTGCTTTTTGTCAGTGCTTGAAATCAAATGTGGAAATTAAGGTAGTAATGGTAAAATTTAGAATAACTTCACCACTTCTATTCATGTCATAATTGGTATCAAACCACTTGTTTAACTTCCAGAGATACCGAATTGTTAACATGAGTGGCAGTTTAGGAGATAAAAATTCAGTAGCCCTCTTGACTTTGTTTGTTTTAGCTAATAAATAGCTTAAAAAAATTTTCTCATAACACTACATATGTCCAGTATGTTTGGCGGTTAAATACCATTTGACAAATAAAATCAGTTCATCACCGAGTCATGATAATGGATGGGTTTTTTTGTGCTTTCCTTCCTACCCTTTAACCAGCTTTCACCTGTAATAGGTTTTTATCCGTTCTCTTGATGTTGCATATGGAGTGATGCCCTTTGCTCATGAGAGAAGCAGCAATATGTTTATTGATATAAAACAGCAATTAAAGTTTGATAGTAAATGCAGCAGTGGTTCAGCAAGATTTGATGGCAAGGTACACTTGATTATTTACTGCATAGAGGACAGGGTAAGTCAGATGTGTTGGGGAGACCCTCCTGCTGAGTCACAAGGTTCAGAGAGGACCCTCTTTCTTTCTGAACTCCTGCTCAGAAGAGTTCAGGTGTGGCTGGATCCAATTCTAGTCCCAGACTTAGTCAACGGTTTATGTCTAAAGGAATATATGTGCACAAGATACGATCTTAGTGAAGCTTACAAAGTTCAGTAAGCTATTAGTCATTTACCGAGGATCTGTTGTGGCAAGGAATCTCAGCGACAGACATAACCTGGCGAGGCATCCCTACTCAAGGAGAGATCCTGGTGTGCAGCCTGCTGCTGTGCGGGAGAGCTCAGAAGGCACTTGGCCTGCTCACTATTTTTGGGATAAGTCATCTTTGCATACTGACAACAGATGTTAGTTTCTCCTAAATTTGGCTTGAGTGGGACATTGACCAGCACTGTGGTTAGGTGGGCACATTGCTCAAATTATCCCGTGGCTATTGCGTTGTTATCTGTCTCCCCCGAATCCACTTTGAGCCGGATGCAGCCATCAAGACTCGAGGCATCCATTACCACCGCCACTGGTGGTTATTGCTTGAGCCGGGTTATGGGAGGTGAAGGTCAGGTTGGGGGTCGAGGAGGGAGCACACCATCGCATGTGGCAATATTAGCTTCTTTTGTAACTTCAAGTATTTAACATTGTCAAAGACTTTTTGAAAATGCAAATGTGCCTGATGTGTTGCCTTTATCCTCCTGCTTGTTCACCTCTTCCAAAGACTGTGAGGTTAGTGAGACAGGATTTTCCGTCGTAGGAAGCATGCTGACTCTTTTTCCCAAAACGCCATGTCTATCCACAGGCTCATAAGTCTTGCTCTTTATTATTGCCTCTACCATCTTATCAGACTCATCAGTCTCTAACTTCCAGGATTCCCCCAACAGCCCTTTTTGTGGATGGGAGTGACATGGGCAGCAGTCTGCCAGTCATCTGGCACAGTGAATCTCTGTAATGATCGTCACACACATCACTGGCACCTCTGTCCTTTGATGTTTTGCTTCCTTCAGAACTCCTGGGTGAAGGTCATCCAGTCCTGGCAACTTGTTAATGTCTCATTCATCTACTTGATCTAATATCTCTTCTATTTAGGTCAGATGAGCTACACCACAGGAAGTAAACATTTGTCACGTCTGAGAATTGATCAATATTTAAAATCAAAATCTGATGTTGTAGGGTTGTGCTACAGGAGAAAGTGGTTTAAAAAAGATAATTTGCTGCTCTTTGCTGTCCTTGCTAGTGTCTGTGTTACTAGGTTTCTTGGTGAAGAAATGATACTGATCTCTGCAATATATGTGACACACGGCTGTCTTACCACGAGGGTTGACCTATTTAACTATGATAACAGGCTTTGCAATGATCTCTTTAAATATTTGGTTTTGGCTGAACACAGATTGGAAATCAGAGGAAGGGTTGGTCCAGTCTCCTTGTGGAAAACACAAGGCCTTAGACTTGGAAGAAGTACCTTTCTGCAGGACAAGGGATAGAACCATTGCTGACTGTTCTGTTAAGGACTGGGAAGTTGAAGACTGAAAATTATCCGTGGGCAGTCAGAGGTAGGGGAGCAAGCAGTCGGGTCCTGCTTTGTCTGCTTTGTCAGGCAGGCTGTGAGTTTTAGAACAGTACAAAATCTGTTTTCTATATAAACTTCCTCACTGGACATGTATGTGCCTGAGGCATTGCCATCTGGGAAGTACATTTGTCTCAGAGCGCAACATGGGTGAATCTGAAGTGAATGTTTTGCCAGGATCATGAAATCAGATGGAGGCTTGCAGCAATGTAACAGCTGTTGGTGTTCTTAGGTGTTCCTGTTGCCCATGTTTGGACATCATATAGAAAAGCACATTGTGATAGGCAGTTCTTGCATAGTGCCTGGTCTCTAAGGCGCTTATTTCGAGCCTGCTGCCTTTTTCTCTGGACAGCTTTTCAGGATGTCTGTGCTACTCCAGCATCTGAATTTTTCTTCTCTTTTTGTTGCCTTAAGTCCTGTACTTAAGGTTCATTTGTTATGTTCACGTGCCATCCATGTGTTTAGACCAGCCCACAACACAGAGCTCTTACTGCTAGCACATTAAAGATTAGGTAAAAGTTTGCTGGACTTTGTAAGGATGAGAGCTGCCTTTCATTCAGGAAAGCGTGTTTAAGACCTATTTGGAATGAGCCATTTAAAGCAATAGAAACCATCATCCAGAACGTGGATGATGATTCCATATTTATAGAGATCAACACCTCAAAGCTCTAAGCGTTTCTGACTGAACCTCAAACTCCTTGCCATCCCCACAGAGATGTAAGTATACTGGAAAGAAGGCTGCAACTTCCCCTGGCAGCGCTCTGCTCTTTCACTGGTGAGACAGCGAGCCTCTGCCTTTTGGTTTCGTGCCGGCTGTGAGATGCTGTGGCAGATGCGGTGGCTTGGCCTCTCCTCTCCCCCCGCTTCACAGGTCTGGGAGTGGCACAGCTGGTGTGTTGAGAACCTTTGGAAATACGTCACAGTAATTGAATCCATGTTATGTTACAGCTTCAGGATCTCCTTGTTTGGAGAGTTCAGGATTTTTTTTTAGCTACTCTATTTATTTAATCTTTTCTGGTTTTGTGGGTTTTGTTGTTGTTGTTTTTTGTTTTGTTTTGTTTTTTAGCAACTGTCAATAATTTGCTTTCCTCTTGCTTGGGAAAAGGTAGTGGATTGTTAGCTTTAGACTGTCATCTGCTGCTTGGATGGGATAACTCACAGGGTACCAGGTTCAGACACAGATTTAACAAGCTCAACCAAAAGTTGAAGTTACATTGCTTAAAGGCGTGCGGATTTGCCTAGAAATACAAACACTGTCAAATTCCTAGAACCTCATAGCTTGGGCTGTGAGACTGTGACATCGATGAGTGGTTCCATGGCTGCCTCCAACGCTCAATGGCGTGTTTGGAAAATGGCATTTCCCAATATTCCCTCTTTTCCTGTGACCAGGAGTCTGTCCTGTTCTACCAAATCTGAGGCAAACAACTATATTATCTCCCTGTCAGATGGTGAAGCACAACAGAATTGAGCTCAGTTTAGCTTTTGGCATTTTGGGTTCATACAAAAGTTAAATGTTACATGAAAGCCAACAAGCCTGAACAGAGCAGATGGAAAAATTAATGAAGCTGTTGCTCTGCTCTGAATTTAATGTAAAATCTTGTTTAAGATAGCAGATTGTGCCTAATAGTGTAAGCTTTTGTCTGAAGAAAGGACTGCAACATTAAAAGACAAACAATTAAATTAAGGTCCATAAATTGATTTTTGGCAAAAATGAAGCAAAATAATTACTGCACACTTAAACAATGGAGGCTGTCCCCAACACCTGCAGACTGTCCATCGTGTGTTTCTTTCCATCCTATTCTATGCCTGCCTGGAGATACCCAGCTGTGTGGTACGCTTGCCATGAAGTGGGATAAGAGTTTGCTTGGAAGCTAACGTGTGTGGAACGAGCAAGAGGCTGTCCTTTGCCCTTTTCAGGCAGAAATGTATGTGTTGTGTCATGATCTACAGCCAGCTTAATGGAACTGTGCACATTCAGGGGGTGTTTCTCTCTAGAAAGTGGCCAAAGACCAATATACCTTATTAGAAAAAGAGCCCATGTCTCACAAAGCCCAGGCATGGCAGCCCTGTAATTTTCTCCTCTTTTCCCTAATATTGGGAACAGCCAACCACTCAGGGAATTAGCTGCTTTCAAAGCATGCATATAAATTATGCTGTCAGGGTAACTTGGAACCAAAAATGCTTGTTGAGGTGAGGTGGAAATAATGTGGGGATGGCCTCTGAGGTGCCCGAATGCGCATTTCCTTCTTGGTTAGAACTCACCTCTGTGTGGTTGCTGACCTTTCAACCTCAGGAGAGACGGCAGTGACTCATGGGCCACAGTTCGTAGTCTATAGGTAGCACATGGAACTGTGTTGCTTTTAAAGGGTTATTAATACAAGTTTAGCAAGGGAGCATAGCCATGTGTGTGTGAAAAATTGAAGCTAGGTGGAGACCCAGAAAAGTCTGGGTGATACTAGATTGTTATGAAATAGCCAATAGAATTAGCAAAGTACCAAAGAAGAGGAGATTACATTTCTACTGTAATTTTTTATTTTCTACTGCTTCAACTGCAAGCTCCTTTTCAGCTGCATACTGGTGGCTGGGACACATTTCACTGTTTTCTGTAGTAGCACAGACATGCTTGAGGTTTGGCTCTGAATTGGTATGGACTTTGTAGGACCCTATCCTGTATGACCTGAAGGGAGTGCTACCATGGGAGAGGGATTTTTTATTTTTCCGGCTAGAGAAGTCAGCATTACAGGGCAGCTTGAATTACTAATTGAAACATGTGGACAGCTTAAACTAAGCTATCCTAATCTGCAGACATGTCACACCTGGCTAATCAAGCAGAGTTGTAAGTGCTTTGTAGCACTGCTGATCTTTATTCATCCTGGAGCAAGTATATTTAAGTTAGCACTGCTTTTTAGAAGTCCTTCTACTGATTTTTTCTGGAAAACTTACAGGGCTTATAGGTGGGCAAAATACTACTTGCTGCATTTTTGATATGCGATGAAACAGCTAAAAGAGCAGTGAATGAGCCTCTCGGATCTCTTCTTGTTACCGCAGGTGCTGTCTGCGTGGAAGCCCAGCTGCTGACCTGTTTGTCCAAGAGCAGAAGTGAAAGGCAGGCTGTAAGGAGGGGCACTGACAGCCAGCCGGGCCGGCGGGCGAAGGACCAAGCCGGGTCTATTAGTTGCCGAGGAGCTCGTGGTTTCAAGCAATGCTGCCAGTCTAGTTAGGATCAAAATGTAACCCTCCTATATAAGTTGCTGTAATCTGTCCTCCCGCTCCTGGTATTTACATGCTGCACTGAGGGGAAAAATAGCCCAGACGGATCTAGCACTGTGGTATGAGCAGCGTTGCAGCTTGAGAGGACAGAACTTCTCATTTCGGACTTGCTCCCGCTCCCCTGCAGCAGGAGGAGGTAAATGGAGACGACACCCTTTAAATGATGTCACTGAACCAAACAATGGAACTGTATTCCATTTTTGTCCCTGTAAAAGCAGAAAATTGGAGAGCGAACTTGTTACAGACCTTAACAGAATGTATATTTTGTCCTTTAGAAAATGAGGATTTTATCACAGACTCTTTGAAGCTAAAACTGTTTGCAGAAGATAGAGTGTTTTTTCACTGGAGTAAAGACAGGTCTGGAAGGAGAGATTGCCATCAGAGCTAATCCTCCCCAACTATACTTGTGTAACAGACACTTTGCTCAGGTGGGTCTACTTTGAGCTGTTTCCTCTGTGAATGAGCTGTCAGCCACAAAAGATGTTTTAGCACCGATTGCAGAACTAATACTTTGCTCACAAAAATACAACATGAAATTTGCACTGTGTTAGGGGAGAAAAAAAGCATCAGAGATAAAAAGCATATGACAATGTCTGGGGTTCTCTGCAGTAGCAAAGAGTTTTAAGTGAAATGCCCAGGTGACGGGAGAAAGTTGGCCACGTGAAATGCAGTAACTTGGTAGTCCCTGCCAACCTAATAGGAGCAGAAGAATCCTTACCAGCTTCCAAACAGGAAGATAACTCAACCTCAAATACTAGCAAGACACCCTGGAGCTTTCATTTGATTACAAGCACCTGTTTGGCATCCTAGAGCAAGCGGTGGTTAGTGGCTGTTTCCAAGGCAGGCAAAAACGCCCCAGAAGCAAAGCTGTGCAGTGGATGGGTGGAGGAGCAGGCTGCCGCAGCCTTTGCAGGACAGGTTGTCCAGTACAGTCATGGCAAATGGATCTTTACTCAATCCCATTTTCTGATTTTTGGCCCATCAAAGGTAAATTGAGACAAGTACACTGTGATCGCTATTTTTATAATTTGGGTGACCAAAATGAAAAAGATTGTTGTGCTGAAATTTTAGCGCATAAATGTTCTGCTGTTACTGCCTTTCCTTTGGGAATAACTGAAATTGCTTTACTTTGTACTTATCAGATGTGTTAGTCGCACGTTGACAGAATGCTTTTGACCACAGATGCGCAAACTGATGGCTGCACCTTCCAGACTGAAGTGATTGTTTAACTGACTTAATAACCTAATAACCTCTTTCTGGCTAAGGGGTATGAATGAATTTTCCTTAAGAAGGCAAGAATACAACCCTGATAGATAGCTGTAGAAAATGGGACAGATTTGGTAATTGCATGTGATCTACCAAGACTGCAGGATAGAGAGTCCCATTATTGTATATGTTACTTTTCACAGAATCACAGTAAGGTTGAGGTTGTAAGGGTCTTCTGGAGGTCATCTTGTCCAACCCCCCTGTTCAAGCAGGGCCACCTAGAGCTGGTTGCCCAGGACCTTGTCTTGATGGCTTTTTTTGACTTAAAAAGGAGTTGAAGATATACAAATTTAAAGACAGGTCATTGCACAGCCTACTTGTTATCCAGCATAATTGTAGTCCAAATGGAAATAGTCCCATAAGCTGCAGGAGATGGACTGAGAGCTCTCTGCTGCTCGTGTCAGTCTCTCTCTTTGTGGCACTGTGCAAAACTACATGTATAAGCATATAGAGACTTTTTTTCTGAGAGGTGATTTTAACTGAAAAGGTAACGTTGTCAAACAGTTTCCAAGGTTAGATCCATCTTAATCAGTAGACTGAATGCAGATTAAACAAAAAGTTAAATTGTTCCTTGTGTCTAAGTATTTGAAATCCATGAAGTGACAGGTCCTTATAGTAGGCCAGTTGCATCTGAATGAAAAATATCCTTTGTCTTAGTTAAGTAATGTGTATAAATAAGTCTGGATTTATTTTTTGAGATGATATATTTGGTAATGTATGATGTAATGCCACTCTAAGCAAAGTTTGAAATAACTTGGAATTAAGTTGAACAGAATAAATAGGACATCTGTTTTAGTCAGATTTCTGCAACATGTTAATTTTAGACACAACAGTCTTATTTGCTAATAGAAATATATATTAAAAATATGTATTATTTGAAATACTGCATTGCACATTGCAATTGACAGTTCCTATGTCCTTACAAGCAGCAAAGAATACTTTTACAGCTTCTGCCTCCAATCTCACAGAGAAATGGAATAATTTGCTTTTGCAAATTCGATCCCAATGGAATAAGTGGTTACTTTGCTGTATGTGGATCAAACCTGTGTGCTAATCCCCTGTAGGATCAGAGCTTCGGTTAAAGGAAGATGTTATCTTCTGAGACGAGTATCAGTACTTAATGCTAACAGATAAGCCCTGCCACACTTTGGCTGCAATTCCATGTTTTTGTAGGATTGCAGGAGCAGGCCAGCTGCAGAGAAAATAGTGGCATGGATTCATAGCTTCCCAGTGAGCGGAGTACTTTAATTTAATACCTTTGACAAACCTCGAGAGGGCAGTAGATGCATAAAGCTTTTGGCCTGATTCTGGTTCCAGTTATGCTAGTTACTGGTGCAATCAGATGTCTTTGATTATTCCTCTTTTACAGCCATATAAATGTGGGCCCAATCAGTGTAGAATTTGAGTTAAATTCACCTTCACTTAGAAAAACATAGCCATATTTTATTTCTTTCTTTTTTAAGTTTAAACTTTTATGATAAAAATAATGACAACCCTCTAAAGTAAACAACCAGTCATAAACGTTTTTGATGTTTTAAGAAATAATGTAGAAAGAAGAGCTACAAAAAACTGATTTAAAATATTTTAATGGAATAAGCTGAGACTCCCCTAAGTGTAACAAAGCATCTTCTTTTAAAAAGATTAACTTGTAAGGCAAAATGTGAACAGATAAACACAAGAGAGGGAATACAGCAGAACGATCATCTTTTGATCCTCTTCTTCTAAAAAGAATACAAAATAAGCAGAAACTAATTACACAGGTACAGAGTTGCATGCTTTTTTTTTTTTTTTTTTTTTTTTAATCTGTGAAAAGAGAAAAGCAGGGTGTGGTTGACTAAAGGAAATAAGATCTGTTGTATCTATGTGGCTGGACAAAGACCTCCCAAAACATTCACCCAACTGGAAGTAATGTAGGAAGACAATTATCTTGGCCGTATAAAATGTCTGGAAGAAAACTTGTTAAGTTAGGATTTTTTGTGTTGAATGAACACTTCTGATAAATCCAAGTTCACTTACGAATTGGGAACCTCCCCCGGCATATGCAAGGAATTATTAGTTCACAGAACAAGAGGATCATCACACCTAATCACTCTCCTGGGTGTTGTACCAATGAGTTAAGCAGCTCTGCAGAACACTCAGCTGGGAGCTGTCCCATGATGTGAAACAGCTGAAATGTGCAAACCTGAGCGAGGAGGTCCAAGCATCAGAAAAGAGAAGAAAACGATCTTGGAAGGCTGGAGCAGCCACATGTGTCTTTGCAGCTGAGGAAAGGTACTTGTGACTAGTAGGCATTGCGGGAGAAGTTTTTAGAATTATAAAACTGGTGAGTTTGATGTGTGGAGTCACTGAGGGCTGTATCTCATATTCACTGCTCCTCCCTCTCATAGCTCCTCCCTTCTCATGTGTGCCTGCTCACACAGCAAGTCATTTCATTAGAGAAAGCAATCAGATTGGTCAGGGCTGATCTGCCCTTTGTAAATCCACACTTTTCCTCATCCCCTTCTTGCCCTTCATTTGTTTGGAAATGGATCCTAAGGAGATGGGCTGCACGGTCTTTCTAGGGGCTGAGTTGAAGCTGACCAGCATTTAGTTCCTCAGACCTTCCACTGCACCCTTCTTAAAGACGACTATAATATTTAGCCCCTCTCCATGGACCTCCCTGGATTACCACATATTCTGAGGGTGATGTAGCTTCACAATCACATCACCCAGCTTTTTCACCATCCTTCTGTGCGTCCCATCTATCCCAGTAGATGTGAATACACCCAGTTTCTCTAAATAATCCTTAACTCTCCTACTTTTGTGTCTTCTCCTTTACACTGTGCAGGTGTGTATGGAGGTCAGGGAACTTTTTGAAGCCTGAGGCAAAAAAAATCATTGAGTATTTCAACCTTCACTATATTGTCTGCCACCAGGTTGTCTCCCCCATTTCCTCTGAATCTGTTTGCTATGAGCATACTTACAGAATTGTTTTGTTTTTACTCGTTATGCCCCTCAGCAGCTTGAGCTTCAACTGGGCTCCTTAAGCAATGATTTCATACTCCTTCTGCTCCTTGTATGTTTTCTTTTTGCATTTAATTAATTAACAGCTCCTTGCTTTGTCAGTTGGGCCTTCTGCTGAAATACCTGGTTGTATACAAAATCAGCCCAACCTTTAACTAGAATTAGAGGCATTTTACTAGGACATCTATCTTTTTATTATTTTTTGACTAAGTTCTGCCATTGGCCAACTTGTAGATCTTGCAACCCATTTTTTATGACAATCCTGCCCTTCAGGAACCAATTTAAATCTGAATGATTCCCCTCTGTTTCTTCTTTCAGTAATTTGGAGTTTTGCTTTAACACAACGCAGATGTAGTTAAAGTGACATTCACTTGTAACCTTTGCAAGAAGCAAATGTAGCTAAGATACAGCTAATCTATTTTTATTCAGATCTCATGCATACTTGTAGTATTTCTATGCATGTTGCATAAGGGCATGACTTTTGGTGGGCTCAGCTTTTGATAAAACAATGCTTTTCTCTTTGAACACAATACTCGAGGTACATTAACTGGGAAAAGGAAATCTTTGTTCCACAAATCTCAGAGTGCCTATTGTCAGCTTGGAAAGTCACAAGAACTTCACTTTCATAGGAGATTTTATATATGTGAGGACTTTTAGAGACCTTGTAAAGTTGTTCCCATGTCAAACTGAGTTAAATATTTTTTTTTGTGGAAAAGCAGGCACTGAAGGTCAGCATGCTGAGTAGTGTGAACGCAAGACTAGTTCCCTACCATAAGGGCAATGGAGAGAGTGGGCTCGGCAGTGAAAAAAAGATGTGGTTTTGACTGAATCAAAAATCAATATAAAGATGGTGATAGTGGTAACTTGTCATCACTGAATTAATTTTCAGATTCATTACTAGTAGTAAGAATATGTCGACTCTCTGCTTTGGGGTGACGGGAAATAGATTGGAAAGTTGCTTGCTTGTTTGTTTTTTTTTTAAGGGATCCTTCAAAACAGAGAAAATGATGCAATAAAAAAAAAAAACCAAACCAGGCAATGTAAAAGTACCTTCTACTACAGCATCACCCAGTGACGACTTTGGTGAGGGCAGGATTCAATTTCACTTCCCAAGCAGTGATTGCACACAAAGGTTAGACAGCAGAAGTTGCTGCAGTCGTGAAGCAGTGGTTCTCACTGTGCGATTGAATTAGCTAATTTCATGAGCTGTGACTGCGGATATAGGGGCTTAGGCTTGACATACAGCATGAAACATCTGTTAGAGGGAGTGAGCTGTGAGCAACCAACAGAGCCGTGGGAACAGGCAGTAAGACAGTTGCTTTGTATAATACCTCATTTCTGTTTATCGTATTGCATCAAGAGCTCAGTTTGAAATCAAGCTGTTTATATGTTGTTGTTCCCTAGTAAAGCTTCATTTGTCAGAGAAGGCTTGCCTTCTGCAAGCTTATGGTGAATGGTCATTTCAAGGCAATTGCAAGAATTTTTCTGCATCAAATAAGGGCAACTTCAGTGACAGACAACTGGAGATTTAGTGTGTTTTTAACAACAACAACAAAAAGATTGTGAATTTTAGAAACCCTGCCATCCTGCCATTTGCTACTGGCCTGCCTGCTAGCTTGAGCAGGCAGTGGAGCCATCAGAGGATTTTGTACACCAGCATCAGGCCGTGGTCACTGCAACCAGCTTGCCGCCATCATGGCTGCTGTGTTTTGTCTCTCAGCTTGGGCCTTTGTGCACTGACATCCCTGTGGGCAGTCGCCTCTGAGGCACTGTCCCCACAGTGGCTGCCCTTCAGCCTTCATCCCCCTTGCTTGTGCCCTGTCCCCGTCCACCCTCCTCTCCCGCTGCTGCCTGCCCTGCGTGTGGCCTGGCCACGGACCCGCCGCCCACCCTCCTCCCTCCCGTGAGGCTGCTCTACCTTCATTTTCAGGTGGAAGAAGCATTTTTTGGGGGCATCCTGGCAGAAATGGAGGTAATTTGGCCTCTTCAGTCTCTCACAAAATGCAGGAAATCCCAGTTCCGTGGCACACCCTGTGTCTGATGTGCTCTGGGTCTTGCTCCTGCTGTGAGGCCGAGTCCTGGGCTCCACAGTGGATACTGCAAACACAAAAATGCCCCTCCCTGTTGGAAAGCTATTTGTGGCGCCATGACAGGGGCTAAATGCCAGGTCCCTCTCCAGATACAGGGACCCTCGCTGGTGAGGTGCTGGCGCGGCCATTTTCTCCTGAGGGAGCGGTCACCAAAGAAACAGTCTGCCCAGGCTTCAGGTGCCGCAGGGGTGGTGACACGAGGGACGCCCAATGCCTGAGGAAACACGGGACGGCTGTGCATTTCTGGTGAATGCAGAGTCCCCTAAATGTACTGGCAGGACCTGAGAGAAGGTTTTATTTGAAGCTGACCTGTGGCTTCACAGCGAGGGGGAGGTTAGAAAGCCCATCTGCACGGTCTGCGTACGGTGCCGCTCTTACGCTGCCGCCACCACCATTACTCACCTGAGCACTGGGCAGAGCCCGGCTCTGCTCTTCACCACGATTTTTTTTACTGCAGAGCTCAGAAAAGAGCACTCAACTTGTTATTTGCTGGAAATAAGGGCAGCGTTGGACATTATCCTATAACCCGAGAAGGAAGGAAGCAATTTGAAGAGAATTTCATGCTTTCTAAAGTACTGGTAGTTTAACTTCTTTGTAGTTTTGTACTAGTCTAAAATACCTCACAACTGTGGCCTGAAGCAGTACAGCCGGTTTTCATGCAACATTGCTCTTTATTCAGTGTGGCTACCTTATTCAGTGTGACTGCATCCTCAAACGGGATTAGGTGACAGCGTGTTTGAAGTGTAATGCTGATTAAAATCAAAACCATCTATTTCCTTGTATATTGAGTATATGGCTTTGGGAACACGGCCTGACCTGACTTTTCTTTAAATTAAATAAAAAGCAGAGTCATCCGATGGAGGTCTGAATTGCCATTATCTAGGGTTCTCACCAGTCATAAAAGACAAGAATTAAGATGCTTTTGAAATAAATGGGACAAAACATAAAAAACAAATAAAAGCTTCTAGGGTTACAGACCTCTTGCCTGCCTAGAGCTACGGCTCTAAGCAAGCTACGAGCTGGAAATAGAGTTGGTAAA
>NW_009648876.1:8822695-8840082 GCF_000708025.1 Charadrius vociferus | reverse complement strand
ACAGAAGTAACTAAAAACCCACAAGGTCTCACATACAGATGGGTCAGGGCAACTGGTAATTTCCTCCTTGATTACCTTTCTTCCTTCAAGCAGTTCAATTAACTGGGGCCACATGGTCCATGCAGTGATGCATTATTCCCTTTGCTTTTCCAGGTGTGTGAGCACCAGAGGCAGTGGTAGCTGGAAAGCCCTTGGAGACATTGTCAGCTTTGTTGGGCAGCACTGTGAAGGTAAATTTTCAGCAAAATTCTGCAGATTTGTGTTGGGCAAAGCAGGCAGCAGACTTGTTTTTGTGATCTGATAAGATGTAGAACTGTTTTTTTCCAGGAAGAGCTGGAAAAAGTTTATATGAGTTTGAGTTGTTATTTCCTAACAGGCCAAAGGGTGTTGCCTTGAGAACTCTGGCTTGTAGATGCTGAATATCTCCATAGATTGACATTGTAATCTCTGGGCCTAATCTGGATATTTATTTGTTGTGGTGGTACAGTGCTTTACTGAAACAGTTAAAGTACTGCAGCCCTGCAGTTTGTTGGTTGTGTCGTCACAAGTTGGTCAGAAATATTTTGGGAGAAAGTGCTAGTGAATGTTGTTTGTTGAAGGATAAGCTTTGAATAGAGTTTCTGATTTAGGGAGCCACACCAATCCTTTAATTAAGACTAGCTGAATAACCAAGGGTACTGTATTGTCATTGGGGATCTGTTAATGCTCTAATGACCCAGTTTTTGCTCTAGTAAGGAGTAAATGTTAACTTCAAAAGTTGTGTTCTTGTACTGTTTTTCTTTTTTTAATGAAATGGGTTTTTCTGTCCACATTCAAGTTGTAGAATGTTGTAAAGCACTTTCACGCTGGAATAACTGCTCAAGGGATGGACTTTTTGTTGTTGTTTTACTGCTATGAGTTGAAACAGTCTAAATCTTTAAAATGTGTATGACATATTTATTAAATCAATTCCTTTACCTGCTTGTAGGTAGAAGTATTTTATATGCTTAAACAAGAGAACACTAGGGCTTACAATGTTGGTCTCTGTGTTGCATTTGTCCCCCCCCTCCTCCCCCGTAAATACATGTGCTAAAACCCATCACAAACCTTTTTTAAATGTGTTAATGTTACTGCACTGTTATTTTCTGTAATAAAAGCTATTGCAGAAGGAAAAAAATCACCCTAGGTTTGATTAGGACAAAAGCTGATTATATAAAGGCTTAATTTACATTTCATTTTTCCCACTACGTTGTGCAAAATGGCAGTAGCCCAGTCATTTTTGTAATGCAGTAATCCCATGCTTGGACAGCAAAAGCTGTAAGTTTAGGTGAAGTTAAATAAAATCGTGAAAGGGTAGAGAAATTAGGAAAAACTACATTTTTTTTTTCTGAGTAGTTTCTACTTCTTTCTGCCTAGCTGAATGCTCACAGAAACAACTAATTGCAAGAGACCTAGTACTAGATTGCACTGTCACCATTTTCACCTGAGGAATTCTTTTGTGTTAAATGAAGTTAGAGGACTGTAAGATTAGCAAAAGGACTGGGAGAATAGACACCTAAAATAGGATATTAGGTGCTGTTATGATTCAGTACTTCTGTATTTGCTGTTCTATTTTCACTTGCAAATGCCACTTCTTTATAGTGCTTTGGGAATTTCTGTCTTAGTCACCAAATGACAGTAGAAAGACAAAGAGGAGACTCCTGATCTGTCTCACTGGTTCAAAACCCAGCTGAAAGAAGTAGTCAGACTACAGCTTCCAGTTATGATCTAGGTGGACAGTGAACAGCAAATGAAGAAAATGGCAACATTTGAAGATATTGCAAAAATCGACTAACGTTTTGGAACTTCCTTCTGACTCTAGGAAGTGCTATTCTTTTATAGATAGTGATACTAAGAGGTTACCAGGCTTAACCAGGAGTCTATGTCAAGTCACAACATCACCATACATGGCGTTCTCATCTCATGAATGTTAGTCTGGTACCTTAAGAGAATTGTTCTGTCTTTATGCTCCTGTGACCCAGTCGAAAG
This sequence comes from Charadrius vociferus, assembly GCF_000708025.1. Lineage (NCBI taxonomy): Eukaryota > Metazoa > Chordata > Aves > Charadriiformes > Charadriidae > Charadrius > Charadrius vociferus. The sequence goes on along the minus strand of NW_009648876.1, from coordinate 8,838,075 downwards.
GTTGCAAGCAGTCCAGCTCGACATACTGATATGGAAACTCATTCCCCTGTACCATAAAAAGTTCAGTGCCTCAGCTTAATTCTGGGTCACCATTGATTCTCTGTCTATGCTCAGTTTAAGTAGAACTAATAATTAATACGTTTCTGCAGATACATTGTTTCTGGGCAATATGGGTCTTGCTATGCCACCTTATTTTCAGGTTAGGACAGATTTATAATCTCATCTCTAAATAATGGTAAGGGAAGGAAAATATTTCAAAATCTTTCTTCAGATCACAATGTCTGCCGCTAAAAGCCTTCAGGATACTAACTTCTCAAGGGTATGCTGGGTTCTTTTTCAGTCAATGGAAGGTGAGAGTGGATGCTACCTGCAGTGAGGCCTTTGGGTTTCAATACTTTCAGCGTGCACTGGGTAGGAACCTCTACTAATGACTGTAGTCCACACACTGTAATATCCTGAGATGAGCAGTCTCATGGCACAATTGGATAAAAATATAGGAGGATAACTGAGATTCTTAGTCTGAAACAAAACAGATAGGTCTCTTTACATAAAATTTTATAACAAAGATTACATCATTTATAAACATAAGGTAGGTGTATAAACCTGTGATTTAATTTTCTTAGTCACATTACACAAGTATTTTTCATGGTGACTTCTCAGACTGAATCTTTATTAACTGTTTAATAAGCAACTTTTATGAACCATCTTGAATGTGTGTTCCTTTGATCCTCTGTTAGTAATGATTTGTGCCTAATTTATTCAGAGACTATTGACTGTGTATACTAAGCTGAAAAAACCTGTCATAGACAGTTTTCCATTAAGTCATGAAATAAAAAAAATAAATTGTGAAAGTTACCATAAATGAAATGTAAAAAAGCAAGGTAAAGCAAGTCATAGTAAATGACTTACATGAATACAAAAATAATATTCTCACCATTATAATTTTCAATGGGTATGTTTTTATCAGATTTTTTTTTTCCTAGCATTTTAAAAAAGATGGCAAACCAGACAGTGACACTTTTATTTTTGGTGATGTGATAACTTAGTTACTGTGTTAGTATTACCTCAAATAAATGGCCTGTTCGTATGAACTAACTAGAGGGGTTTGTAATCTATTTGCACAAAGACAGTTTTTTCAAAGCTCTCTGGGAAAAGATACCCTTGGTAATAGGTGTGATGCTAAAAACAGACAACAAAAAGACAGTGACGTAAAGAACAAAATCTTGTGCTTGCTGACATTAGCAAGAGGTGCACTGACCCCAAATCCTCTTTCGTTACTCAGAGATTGAAGTGCGAAGTTGACTTTGGCTTTCTTGAGTAGCTGACCACTTCAGGAATATAAGGGAACTAACTGTAGTGACTTCTCCTTGCACCTTTGGACAATGAGTCAAAAGAATATAGTAGCTACTTGTGGTGTAAGAGCATGCTTTCAAATGCTGTAGTCGGCAGTCTCGCTGTATGTCTGCTCAGACCATCTCTGGCAGGTTTATTCTCTTTTAAAATCTGTGTTTTAGATTCCCTGAGGGCATCCAATTAACTACTAAGGGTAAGAGACAGCACCTCTTTCAACTTCTATCCATTTAAAATGCATGGAGGGGCTTTTAGCAAATAGCAAAATGTGATAAGAAGCTTCGAGCAATCAGCTTGTGTGGAGGAACTGGAAAGGAGAGGTAGCCTGTCAAATAAAGAAAGCTTTGAATAATAATAATAAGGATGGTGATATATAGCAGATTTCTTTGGGCGTTTTTGGAAACATGCTATTTACAGAAGTAGTGAAGTACTACAAATCCTACTGGATTCGGGAGGTCGAGGGTTTGTCAACAGCTAAGCACAGCTTATGCAAGGTGAAGAGCTATTGGTACATCAAGTCAAGTATCTGAAGTGAGGAAGCTTGAAGATACAAAATTAGTGGATGTAGGCTCTACTTTCTGTTTTCAAATAGTTGTTCCATTGTTTCTTCTTGGACTGTGGATGTTATTACTACCGTTTGCAAATTGATGTGTTGTCAGCTTCTCGTACGTTAAAAAAATAAATCTTTAAGTACATAATGCCTCTTTACACTGATGTGATCTTATGTTGAATTTGAAGATTTCATGTGTCACTAAAGAACGCAGCTGGCAAAGTTAAAATGCACCCTGAGCCTTTAGCTTTGGCTGCTACACAGCCTTTAGCTATGGGTGCTATGTGCATCGTAGCTGTACTTGAAATACCATTGCTCCTAAACAGGTTGGTCTGCAATTACATCTGACCAAGTGTACCCTAAACCCTGCCCCACTGTCAATGTTGTTATGCCATGTAGCACCATGGAAAGTCTTCTGTAAAGCTGCAGCTCAGATCACCATGAGCCTGGATCTACTATACTAATCTGCTGCTATATATCAAGCCCTTTCAATTTATATTTTGCCACTAAGAATTCCAGTAGTCTATCAAAACGAGTAGAGCTAGTGCAGAATCTTCTTGCTGCTGTTGTTGAAGAGGCATCCCAAGACAAGATCAACCAATGCTCTCTTTTAGCATCAATGTGGGATGGGGATTTTCTTATTGTCTACTTTAGATGCTACTTGAAAGTTACAGAAATCCCGCTACTATTGGTCCAATACACATGCAGGAAGGTGGGAAAAAATCATAAGGCTTGGCAGAATTTGAGTACAAAGGATTTTTTTTCCCCTCCAGAATCAAAGAAGACAACAAAAGCTATGGGTTCACAACTGAAGTACTGCAACAAGGAGTGAGGCTGAGGTAGCTAGAGAACAAAGCTGCCTGTGAACTTGGGGAAATACACATGAATATATGGGAAATGTGAGTCAAAATCCTTCATCTATCCAGGCAGGCTGGGAGGCTTGCCAGTTTAAACAGCTTCAGTGTTCAGAATCAGAAAACTGTCTATTTTAATGTTTGCAACTAATTGTATTAGATGTCATCTTGTTTTGTAACTTCATGATTGCAGGATACCTCAAAAGGGGCTGAGATGAAAGCCATTTTATTAGCTACAGAGTTTGAAAATGGAATAAGTGGGCAGAGAACAGGGGTTGGCTTAAAATGTCTTGGATGTTAGAGTTTGACTTTCTTAAACTTCTAAACTGCTGCTACTCTTCGCAGTCTAGTGCTCCTTAATGCCAAAAAGGGCCATTGTTTTAATGTGTTCTATATACCCTAAGTTACAATTGCTCTGCAGCTCTTGAGTTTGTTGATATACATGTGAGTTCAGGAAACAGCCCAAATTAGGGGATAAATTCACTGTGTGGGGTGTATGGGGTAACTGTCCCCAACTGTGGCACTGTTAGAGGCACAGAAGATTCTTTGGGGACAGTCTCAGACTTGGGCTTCTTTGCTCATGCCAGCGTACAGCCCGCAGTTAGCATTGGTGAACCTTTTTCAGTCTTGTTGCGCTTAAAGCAAACTTCTCAGAGAACAGGCTGAAATGTCAGGTCGAGCCTTTGATGTCCCAACTGCAAATTGGGACTTTGGTGGTTAGGGAAACTCTTGTCCCTTCTGCACTCCCCCCCCCTCCCCCCCCTTTTCTGTTTCAGAGTTTTTGGAGAGTTTTATCCTAGCTGAAATCTTCTTCAAGTAAGTTTAAACAGCCCTCGCACCTCAGATTGTCAGCAATATTGACTTTTTTAACACCCAGCGTGGATGTTTCTGCTCACAGTATCTTTGTGGCATAACTTACTAATGAATTCCATAGTGTCTTACAATCTACACATACAACCATATTATAAGATCCACCCGAGGCTGAGAAAGCTTAGAGGTCTAATTGGGGAAGGGATTATCTCCCTTCTTTAAGAGGAAGCAAACAACTGGTGTTTGCTTTATTAAAAAAATTGTTGTTTGGTGATGTTGATATCCTCTGCAAAGGCAGTCTGCTTCCTTGTCCTGCAAACCTCTTTCCTGTTCCTGCTTCTCTTTCTTCAGGTGACACTTTTTGATCCCATGTGGACTGTGCTCTGAAAAAGGCCATCAACTCTCACAGCGAATCAAACCTAGCTTCAATAACGAACTGAGCTACAAAATGTTCTTGAAACTAACCGTCTGTAGCATGAGATGGTCAGTGATGCGTTCCTGTGTTAAAGTCCCTCTCATTCTGTAGGCCTTTAAAGGGATCTGAGTATGGACCTGATGCCTTGTAAGCACAGAACAAAAAAAGGGCATGTTTTTCTTTCCAAAAGATTTTGACTCAATTAACCACTGTATCTTCATATCCAGTTAAGCATAGTCTGATTTTTTTTTTTTCCTGTTGATGTTATTTAATTCACTCTGTGTTTTCAGGGATATGTAGTATGTTCTGGTCAAAATGAAAGAATTCTCCCGAGCTGTGGCTTTTATTTGTCATTCATTAAAATCTTCTGTTTCATATTTTATCATAAGTTTTTACAATAGAACTTCCATACAGATCATTTTAAGTCACTGGAGATGTACATCTTGGATCTATGTTGTTTAAACGAGTGGTAAGAAAAGCACAGGCATACTTACACAGTCTGTGCTGAAGACAATATTGCTGCCTCTTCATTACAGCCTTTAAGTGAACTTAGATGGGTTCAGGTGTCACCCTGCATGTTCCTGATTGTATTGTATCTCCCACTTGGCATCTGCTAGTAAAATACCAGTGAGTGTCTGGAAATGGGCACAGGTTTTAATTTCAAATAATATTGATTCAAGTTTATGTTGGAAACTTTCAACAGTTTAATTGTAGTGTCATTGGCATTTGCTCCATTCAGGAGGACACGATGCTCTACACAGGGACTCTCAAATTTTGCATGCTTCACCAAGAAAGGTATGAGGAATAAGCTCCAATTCTTTCTCTACCTTAGGCGCAAAGTGGTGTGGAGGCAACTGGATACTAATGTGAGCTGATTCCCCAACTTATAAATGAGCATGTAAATTCAAATATCTTTATTGGGAACAGGCTTTGACAGGGATGTTCTTGAATGTTCTTCTTGGCCTACAAATTGTCTATATGCAGAAATACTTTTCATCACCAAATTTTAACTGGAAGAGCTCTGAATTAGAAACTTCAGCTAGGCATCTTTCTCTAGAAATCGACACACTTCTAGAAATAGCTTTATTATGAATGTGCTTTTCAAGTGTGCAAGTGAATCCCATCTAGATACCTACTTATTATTGTTTGAGGCCTTCTTTAGCCTGGGGTACATGGAATCAGAGACACACGGAAAAAAAAGAATGCTTTAAAACCCTTCATTTTTTCACAAGATACTGGCAAACAATGACCCTTGTAGTATATTCTTCAGGTCCAAATGCTCAGAATATGCTCTGGGGACCAACTCCTATTACAAAAGCAATAAATGCACCTTAGACTTCTATTGTGATTCCTGTGCCAGATTTGTAGGTACCCGTCCGTTTTATATGCTTACTGCTGCTGAGGATCTTGTGATGAAATAGGACCTTTGGGAATTCATGGAGCCTTCAAAAATTTGGAGTGCTCTTAAATATGATTCGGAAAGCTGCAAGTAAAAATGGTGTGGAAGTGAAACAAAATTACTTATCAACCAAAGAGCAGCATAGCAAGTGGTAGATGCTGCTGATGACAACAGAAACAGAAATAGTTGAATTAAATAGAGTGTAACTTTTTGCTAAGGAAGTGTACTGCACTGATAGTCTTCTACATTTAATGAAGAGTCCAATATCTCAGCTGTGGTTAGAAATCCACCACACGTGTTTTGTGCAAGTTGCCTCTGGCTTGGTCATGCAGACCAGTCCTTGGGAAATTCCTCTGAGTACAGTATGATGTGGTATGCTGCAGGGAAGGTTTTATCTCTGCCACTGCAGATGTTCCCTGACTCGAGGGAAGGATAGTGTGTGAGAGCAGGCCAGGAAAAAATTGCCAGCACTAAGTGTCAACTGCTCCCAAGTAATCTTCCTTGAGGAATCTCTGTGATGACTGCATGCTCTGTACGCTTGACATGACAAGAGGAGAGAAATCTTCCTCAGTCTCTTTGGCTGTCTTATCGCTGGTGTCTTGTAGAATTAAAATGGAACCAAACTATTGAGGAAGTAAACTCTGTTTTTCCCAGCACTGTGGTTTTAATGTCAAGAGGAAGATACTCTAATCCCAAGTGGATGCTCCCCAACATGTTGAGGGGAAAGTGTGACACTTCAATACTCCGGCCTGACATGTATGGCAATATAGTAATGATCTTCAAATGCACAAAACCAAAGCTCAATGTCATTCTCTGTAGAGCTTCCTCTCCAAACACAACGCTTTCATAGGATTACTGCTGACATATTTTACGTTACTCTCCTCAGATCCACAGTAACTAAGGTTGCCTGCTGACTTTGTTTGGCGAATGGACTAAATTCCACCACTACGTGAAATGGTACAGTATGGTATGTCCACTGCAGTTAGGGATGTATCTCAATAGATGTCACTGTATTGATTAAAAACTGAGTAAAGGTATGCAGTTAGCTTGTCTGCTCTCAAAACAGGTCTGTAGCTTGTGCCTAGGCCATAAAAGTGCTGTGGCCCAACCAATTCAGTTTTGCCAGGTAGGAGGCAACCAATTCAGGTTTTGCTAGTAGTATGTTTTGTGGTGATAATTTAGCTGTATCAGGCCTCAAACTTTAAACTTATTTTAGGCTCTTTTCTTTTCTTTTTAATTGTATTGTCAAATTTGTTTTAAGAAACTTTTGATCTGCCTGCAATTTGATTTATGATCAGGTGACCACCATCCCGACTGCAGTAGCAAAATGACCCAGTGTGTGCGTTGCCTACCCAGTGTTGTTGGGGTTCACTGAGCTGTCTCACAAGTTTAGTCATGCAATGATTGCTTGGATTTAGCAGTTTTTCTCCATGTATAAAATGATGTTTTAAACTGTCTCATAGTGTGGCACTGGGCATGTGTGAAATCTTCAAACTCCTCTTAGACCCTGAAAATATTGTGTCATACCTGTATAGGCATTTCTGATAAAAAAAATATAGTAGTTCCAAATAACTCAGTAGGTCTGGAGGGATTTTTTGTATGCTTGGAGAAGCATAGGGCCTTGAACAGAAAATGGATAAAATAAAAAAGTTGGCTTCCAGAACACACCAACATAAAAACATTTTGTTTCTTTAAAAACACTTATCACAAATACAGCTGTACAATAACAGACTCGGTGGACGTGAAATGGTTTTTCAAACATATGGGATTTTAAATTACCTCTAAGAGTAACAGATTTTCTGTCCAAATATCTTTTGATTTTCAGCACACTGATTTAATCTTTCCAGATGAATTTTCCAGGGTATGGGTGACAGTCCAGGTTTGTTATTGTACACTGTGGGCAAGGATCCTGAACTGGAATGCCATCCTCCGGAGCTAGTTAAAATAATCCTGAAATTTCTTTAACATGCTGGGATTCAGCCTGGGCTCTCCCTTTCGCTAGGTGTCAGACAGAAGGTAAAATGAGGTAAAATGTGTGTTATCAATCATACCAACAAATCCTCCAGGACCACTTTGTGTTGCTGCCGTGTTCCTGAAGACCTGTTCTCAGTCTATTATGCAAGAGTTTCACTAATGCTGATAAAATGAAGAGCTGCAATTACTGTGTTCAAATGTAGCCTGCTTTTCTTAAGCTCACCAGCCTCAGCTGTTTTCCTACCTAGGCTTGGTTCATTTGCTATTTAACATTTTTATTACTGTTCAGCAACCACAAAGGGTTTTCAGTGATATGGCATATGAATAGATAACTGTGTGTGACTCCCAAATCTTACACCAAATTTCAGGCTATGACTTAATATATTCAAATAAGTTCTGAAAATGCTTATAATAGTAACACTAAATGATTCATGAGCACAGCTCAGCCATATAAGCTGTTCTGTGAAGTTTTCAGTATAAAGCTTTAGTGAGTGAAGCAGATCTGTTTATTAGGTAATCCTATGATAACCTGCAGCAAAGATAGGAACTATTAATGACAGAGTAAAATTTTCATGTAAATGCAGTATTATGAACCTTCCGTTATAAAAATGCATCTAGATCTAGGACAATCTTGTTAAAATAAATAACAGTAAATTATTTCTGCTCTTGTAACTCTTTCAGCCTTCAGCGAAGTCTCTGTAAAAGTTACTGGGTTTTTTTTTCCTTCTGGTTAGCTTATGCAGGACAGATTTCTGACCGTTTTGGTAGCCTGAACTGATTCCCTCACATGGGGAATATGGGAAAATCTCTTTTTTTCTTAGATGATGGCTGTAAAAGAATATTACCAGACAAGATATGTCTTCTACAGTAGTTGCCCATGTGCAAGTTCCCACAGGAAAAAAAGTCAGCGATCTTCCCTGTGTGCTGATCAGACTGAGATCTAATAGATTAGGTCTTAAGTTTACTACATTGACTGACCTGCTTTAATAATGTTTTTTTTCAGTCTTTTCCCTCTTCCTATCAGCTCTTCTTTATATCCTTAGAAATGGGACCGTACTTCTAGTCACAAAGTACACAGAGTCATACATTTCTAAAGGATGATGTTGAATGGAAGCTAGTACGTTTGACTGGGGCTAATTACAGTGGTTGGGAGATGGCTCAGTGACAGGCTCAGCACTAGAGAAGTTATTTTGTCAAGTAGATTGGTGTTGTAAGTGATGACGTATCTCTGTTAATTAATTTACAAACTATATACATTGGAATGACTTGCATTCTGGTAATAGGAAGGATTTTAATTCGCCAATTAATTTCCTTTTGGCTAACACAATGGTATGTTTTATCTGGCACTGGTTAAGGACATATTCACAAGGAATTAAATAGAAACACTATTTTTATGCTTGGAAGTGTTCTCTGCTTATAAATATTCCATTGACTTTTATTTTAATAACTTGATTTCAGATATAATGGAGTGGTATATCAAGTTAAATAATAAAAAAAGGTACATAGTTTTTCCATCAGTTTTCAATGAATACTTGCACAAAGTATTACACAACTTTCTAAAGAACAAGCCTTGCAGCTATGCTATCCTTGATATAACTGATATGTGTGTGTTTTGATGGTTGACTGCTCTTTAGGAAGTTTCTGGGCAGACCTCTCTGGACTGATTCAAAAGCTGGAAGACTTCCAGGTGGCGAGGTCAGACTTGGCACGTCCACCAGCACCTTCAACGTATTTGTAGATGTTGTGTTGTTCACCTTGAGTTTTTTAAGTAGTGCTTCCTCATCCGCCTCATCAAAGGAGGCCAGTTGGCCCTGCTTATCTGCATGACTGGTTTCTCCCTGTGCCACCCCACCACCCCCCTCAGTTCCAGTACGTCCTGTGAAGAAGGAAGAAGACCTTTTTATTCTTACCCTCTCTTCTTCAATTAGAATTAGCCCTCTCAACATCTTTCACATGTGGTTACAGTAAATATGTTTACAAAGCAATAAAGATAATCACAGTGACTTGGGATCAGTCACTTGAAATACGTTTACCCCCGAGTATTTGTTTACCACTGTGTAGCTTCCCTTAAGAGCAATGAAAACCAGGCAGCACTAATTCCATGTGTGCGTTTTGCCATTTTGAGATGGAAAATGGAATTCCATGTTTATTTCACTCACATAACCATACAAAGTGTAAACAGTTTATTTCTAGCTTAGTAACCTTCAGGACAGTTACAGATTCTATTTCCTGCCAGGATGGGAGATGTTTGCACACTTGTTTCATTTTTCTGTCCATTCATATAAAACTTTTGAAACTACATTACATATACTCTAATGCATTTTTATTTACCTTTATGCATAACCTCTCTCTTTAAGGGTGATTTTTCAAGGTAGCTGTAAAGTATCGATGCAATATATCCATATTTTATTGTTTTTAGGGGAGGAGGGAAGTGCCAGTAAGGGGCTTGATAGCAGAAGAATCTCCATGGCTGAGAGATTTCCTCTATTAGACAGGTGTCACCAGGCAAAATGGCGAGCAGGACAGTGGGGAGGAATGCTTAAACTTTCAGAGCCACAGGAGGAAAATTGAATAGGAAATGCTATGAAAACTGATGAGGAAATGTGGGTTGTGGTATATTTAATAAGCTACTTATCCCATCTTGATACAGGTGGTGTTGGAATGGAAAAGCAATTGGAGAGTGTTGTAAGGCTTACTTGTTGAATGGGTATATCTTCTGCCTGCCGGTTAGCATGTTCTTAATCAAATCTAAATGGGCACCCACTTATTGCTGGCTTAATACATCCCTCAAAAGCATGAAAGATCATCTGATAAAACTGCTTAAGCAAACTATTCAAGAATGTGCTGAAGTTTTTGGCTTCACAGGGACATGTATTTTTGCTTACATGCTCTACTCATTATTCATTATAATTTACTATTTTTGTCTGCATATGTCATTGCCAGGATTCATGACTGCTGGTCTAAATATTAGAGTCCTGTGTTGATCTGCATTTTAGACTTCACCATAGATGAGTAAGAAAGCTAATACTGAAAGCTGCAGCCTCCTAGATAACACATTCAGTCTACCCTCCGTGATCTCCACCGGCTAGATGAGAATTTCTAAGTGAAGTACAGGGAGGGGTTGTAAAGGAATTTTGTTTCATTGACACTTTCACTGAAATACTTACATTTCTTGTCTAGAAAACCTGAAATTATATATTTAATTGAACCACTGACTTTAGGTAGATGCAATGGAGTGTTTTAATGACACAAAGTTCCACAGTTTATCCAGGGAGTTGTAATTTATGTCCCTATGTTCTTTGCTAATGCCCTGTATACTCTCGTGGAGTGATGAGCTTTGTGCTTGGTCACCTTTTGCAAAGCCACAGGCTTTGGTCCATTATGGGGGACTGGGCCTGCTTAAAATGTTTGACCCATAGAAGCAACTGAGGGTATGAAGTACCTGAAAAACAAGTATTATGAGATGTTATGAACCACACATAAGAGACAGACCTTTTGAATGGTCTCCCATTCATTGTAATCATCTCTTGATCAGACACACTTGCCTTAATTCCTGGAGGCTTTCTGAACTGGAGTCTGACTGCCAAGCAAAGGAAGGCGATTGACGAAACTTGTTGATCCAAGTCTTTTTGATTAGAAAAATTATGGCAGAAATCTTTGTGGAAAGGGAAGAGGCAAATTGCTGAAAAGTTAATTCCTCAGGGCTGCCCAGGCTCATGGAAAACCTTAGCATTGAGTTAGAGGAAAAAATCCCCACCCAAATTCCCTTCCCCATCACCAGCAGAAAAGCAATTTTATTATAATTCAAACATTTTGCTGTGTGGGGTGTCAAGAGATAGGAAAGCCAGACACTAATGTTCTAGCTCATGCCAGATTGGATTGCAATTTAACATTTAAATGGGTTAGTCTGTTTATAAATCTATTTGTGGCTACTTCTGATCTTCCCCCGAGAAAAGCAAGGAAAAGTGATCTATAAATCATGCTGTTACAATGTCTGTTATTTTCCTGCTTGGTTGTAGGAAGAGAAAAGGTATATTTGTTTCTTCGTTTCCCTTCGCTTACGCTTAAAAACCAGCTTTGGCTTTATCTTTGTTAAACAGAAATGACCTTTCTGTTAGCAACTAGGCTGATAATGTTGTGTAAGCATTTGACAATGACTGTGCACTGTGCAGATTGTGTCAGAAGCGGGCAGGTCTATTCTGTCAAAGCACCAGCCGAAATTTAAGTGCGTGTTTGTGTGGCACTGTGTAACAGCAAGCACGTAGGCTTACCCGCTCTGCCTGTTGCGGCAGTGATGAGCCTGTGCTGCTGCTGGGGAGCTCTGAGGGTGGAGTTTCTGGGGCGCAAGGCAGGTTTGGCATTTGCCTCCCTTACTAGCTACCCTCTGCACTTTCCAGTAAAATGGGCTGTTTCATGTTTTCTGTGCATCCCTATTCCTCTCCTCCTGGCATTTAGTAGCACATTATTCCTTCTGCCTTTTTACAGCAATCAGTGTTAAGAACGTCTATTATTACAGCATAGTGTTATAAAACTGCTTAATATTGAAAGCAGAGCTGTGTACTTGGCAGAACCTCGGGAAACAAGCCCTTGAGTGGAGCTGTAAAAAATGGAATAAAATTAATATTCATTTGTTTAAATTTAGTCAATGCCCTGGTAATGCCAAGCTGTGGCTGGTTCAGTCAGATGTGCTGGGAGAGGTGGAGTGAGGTACATCTTCCCCACTTCCACTGTGACCAGTCAGAGATAGCTGTCTGGAGCCGGGAAACCTTACATCATTAGTTGTGCTAGGTGGAGCAGAGCTCATCAGAGGCTTCTTTTCTAAGTTGACACTGAAATGGTTTTCAGCTAAATTTTAAGTTTCAAGCTTTATTTATGTTTTTTGAAGATGGATGGCAGGTTTTCTTTTCTACGAGTGTTTGGGATTTCCCCCCCTCTTTGTTTTAGGACAGAAAGTTTTTAGGTACTGGTTGGAGGAAAAAGGAAACCATTTCTCTTTAAAACTCCGGTTAAAAGGAGGAAGTTCTCTAACCTTTTATGTACTTTCCATGCTGGCATTTTACATATTGGCTGGCCAGTGGCTGTGCTTAATCTCAGTAGAAGCATGTAACTGGAGCTCACTATGTTTTTTTCTTTGATGCAATAGATCCTTTTGTTTTGGCAGTGTTTTTGTCTGTTTTGCAGATGGTGAATCTGTTTTCTTATAGGCAGATTTCTTATGTATACTGAGATTTTGCCTTAAGGCTTTTAGTAAATTAACTCGGTTACACACGGTTTTAGGAGTGCTTCAACAGCTAAAAACCCAATTGATGGAGAAAAGGACAAAACAAACATACGTGTTTGTTCCTTTAGGGGATGAATAGCGGATACGATGACAGTAGTAAAGGCAATTGAGTTGGTCAGTGCAAAACTACAAAAGTTCACTTGAGACCTGACAAAGAAGTTCACAATATAGATGAAGCAGGAGGAAATATGAGTGACAAATGAACATACAGTCTGTCATCCTTCATCTATGTTAAGGGTGTAGGTGAATACTGGTGTGGGGAATGAGGGCAGCATCTCTGAAAGAGGGGCAAATCTTGCTGACTTGCTTGCCTTTCTGTTGGAAGGCTGAAGAAATCTAAGCCTATGCATGTTGTAGGTGAAATGGAGCCAGGAACTGTCCTAGGGAGCTGAGGCCAAGTACCACAGTGTAGAGGTATTTGGATGGCGTAGTACTTGCCATAAATCTCTTGCAAGCTCCATGCAGAGCATCTCTGACACTAAAATGTAATCCAGAGCAAAAGTGCTGGGTTCAAGCCTCTGAAATGACACGTGCCTTTGTAGCATGAAAACCTGGGACTGGCATGAAGACACGCAGGTACGCTTTAGGGTGCAAAGCTGTTTGGGATAGCCTTAGAGGATGGGAGGAAGCCAAACTTAGTGGCATAGATATGCCAACTCCCAGTTACGTCTGTGCATTGTACCGGGGACAGCTAGTTCCTGTGTGCCAGAACTGTGCCAGGGTGACAGCAAAACTCCAGGGGCAAGCTGCAGTCCTGTACGAGAGCTTCTCCTATGGACTTCTTTAGGACTCTCTAAGTCTGCTGCTGAAAGAGACCTGCACAAAGTCCTCTGCAAAGATAGGCCATCAGAAATGTTCCACACCTCCTAAGGCTTTTATCTCGTCTATGAAGTAGCAAGCAGGTCTGCTACCTTGCAGAAGAAATGCTGTGTGGTTGTTGAAAATATAACCCTGTGTTGAGTAACGCAAGCTGTGATTAGGTTTTTGGGGGGTGCTGCTTGTATTTATTTCTTTCTATAAAGAAACACTTGCCATACCTAGAAGGGATTCGGTAAAATATTAATAAATACGAAGTGACAGAGACAGGGAAATTTGGTCTGCGCTGTCAATGGGACTGCCATCTTCTCACAGGTGTGGCTTTTGCTCTGTAGAAATTGTCACAAATACTACAAAAATATATAGCAGGCTTCACAGAAGAAATTTGTTATTTTGAGTCTTGTTTTGCATCTTTTCTAGAACTTCTATGAAATTCTAGTGTTTTTCTCTAAATTATTCCCCCATGAAATCTGATGACTTTAAAAAAAAAAAAATTAAAAAATCAGTGTTCTGTGTTGCTTCGTTTGCTTTTAGTTTGTATGGAGTTTCTAGACACAGTTGCAACTTGAAAATACAGCCTCGTATTATAAACAAAAATGCAATGAAGCAGAAGCAACTCAATGAGGCACTCTGAGGGTTTCAACTTACAACAGATGTTAAAAGAATTTATTCGTATAAGAATGTTTAATAAGCTGATAGGTTTCTAGTAGTTCTCATACAACCTTCTTGGGAACAAGTGAGTTCTGGTGTCACTGCCAATGTTTCCTAGGTAGAAATTCAGATAGGCAATGAACATGATGTATTTGTTACCTAAGACAGAAATGTTCTAAAAACATGGTGGGAAGATGTCTGTTCCCTAGCCTGAGTCCCAAAAGGCTGACTGCTTAGGCTGACTTACAATTGGTCTGTATCCCACTTGACTTCCCAGTCTTTTTCTTTCAGTTAGTAGTTAGCTGTGGTTGTGTGGTTGTGTGTGCGGTGGTGAAATATTACTGCAGCCGTATGTGGCCAGATTTTTTTTTCCAGTATGACAAATAGGAAAGTAAGTAGTCTGTAAGATGATGCCTTAGATTCGTAGCATAATTCATAGCATAAGCTTCCATTGCCCAGGGGCCTGTGAAAAATTTGAAAATAAGTCAGAAACTACGAAACTAGGGAATCATTATTTCTCTAGTCTGGATTCCCTGCAACATTTTTTTTTCTTTTGAGTGCCTGTGTTTTAAATCAATTTTCTTTCCCTTGGGGAAGAAATGGTTGTTTTTTAAAAAATAAAACCAAACTTGTATTGATGTGAAAGAGGGAACAAAGCTTGATGACCTCTAACTAATGAGATTGCATATTTTCAAAGTTGAACAACGAGGGCCATGATGAAAAATAAGTGGTAAGCCAGAGAAGTTTACAATAAATTAAATTGCACAAAATTGGAATGGGAACTGAAAGCAACAGGACTTCTGAAACTGTGTCATATATGTGATAGTATTTGATATTTAAGGAACAAATATTCTAGGAGAGTTTTGATTTATTACTTTACCTCTGGATTATTCTTTCACAGTCTTGTTGCTTCTCTAACTCTGGAAAGATTAGTAAATGCATGACTTGGACTACTTCATTCTTATGACATGGTGACTCATCTGTCAAGTAGTTAGCTGCATTATGGCAAGTCATGTCATTCTGATTTCCTTTCAGGGAAGAACTAGTTTGCAAGGTTGAACAACCATAGGATATACTAACTGCTATCATTCTGTTCTCAGGTTTCCCTGAAATTGATTTAGATTTTCTTCCAAAAGGTCTGGGAGGAAAACTGAATGTAAGATTTTATCATTGAAACAGGATATTTTGACTTGATGTTGGTTTGAACTGATATCTCCTGAACCAACTCAGATTGCGTGTGTGCTATTTTTTATTAAAAGGAGTGTTGCTTAAAAAAATAA